>NC_045969.1:29005420-29305420 GCF_010909765.2 Amblyraja radiata
AAGGTGCCTTGGTGTAGTTCTTATTTTAACAGTTTAGTAATACAAAGACCCACATCTTAAGAACAGAATACCAGAGAAGTTTAGAGAATTTGAACTCAGTTAACAAAAAAACAAATATAAATCACACCATTCACACGTCCTTCAAAATGTAAATAAAATGTAAATCACAATTGTTAATAACTCAATAAATACACAAATGCAAGACACAACCTGCTCAATGTGTGTATTTTTATGCCATTCCTCACTGCGCCTGCCAATTCATCTACATTTACTCCTTATATCAAACATACCAAAATGATCAACGGAGAAAACAGGGAATTACAGACCAGTTAGCCTGACTTCGGTGGTGGGAAAGATGCTGGAGTCAATTATTAAAGAGGTAATAATGGGGCATTTGGATAGCAGTAAAAGGATTAGTCCAAGTCAGCATGGATATATGAAAGGAAAATCATGCTTGACTAATCCTCTGGAATTTTTTGAGGATGTGACAAGTAAAATGGATGAAGGGGAGCCAGGGGATGTAGTGTATCTAGACTTTAAGAAAGCCTTTGATAAGGTCCCGCACGGGAGACTGGTGACTAAAATTAGAGCACATGGTATTGGGGGTAGGGTGTTGATGGGGATAGAAAATTGGTTGGCAGACAGGAAGCAAAGAGTAGGAGTGAACGGGTCCTTTTCAGAATGGCAGGCAGTAGCGAGTGGAGTGCCGTAAGGCTCCGTGTTGGGGCCGCAACTGTTTACCATATATATTAACGTTTTGGAAGAGGGAATTAGGAGCAACATTAGCATGGGGCAAAGCCTGGTATGTGATTGGCAAATACACTTCAATTCATCAAGTTTGCATCTGGCCTTACTCTGACAATGGAGAAGGGTTCGGATAGAAAAGTATGGGAAGAGGAATTCAAATGGTTAGTAACCAGAAGATCCAGTAGGCCTTGGTAGACAGAGTACATCTGTTCAGCACAGCAGAGTAGCCTCGTCTATACCTGGTCTATATGTAAAGGTGGCCACATCAGGAGCACTGAATGCAGTAAACTTTATCTTGTCTGGCCTTGTCCAGTCCATTCCAACCTAGTTCAGAGACTGTTCACCACTACAATAGCTTTCATTTCCGAGGCTCCTATTGCCTGAATTTTCCCCCCGATGAACATCCAGTCCTTTTACACGTCCATTCCCCACCTTGAAGATTTCAGGGCACTCCAATTCTTCCTTGAGCAGAGAATTAATTTCCCTCTACTAATACTCTCCTCCATTTGGCAGAACTTGTCCTCACGCTCGACAACTTTTTTGACTCGTCTCACTTGCTTCAAGTTAACGATACAGCCATGGGAACCAGTTATGCATGCAAATTGGCTGGTGTATTTGCAACTTTATAAAGGCAACACCTGGTATGCCAATGGTGTTAGGTGCTCGAGGGATATTTTAACAAGAGTGTGAAAGGCAGTATATGACAGCAATGTTTTACATTTTTAAATAGAATATTCAGAATAGATCAAACAGCATAAAACCAGGGAATTTATGAGGTATTGTGGTTCATTATTCACAGAAGAATTGCATTCCACCACAATCTGTAATCTTGGGCCGTGCATATCCCTCACTCCACAATTACTGTCAAGCAAGGTAGCAACTCCAGTTTAATCAGTCAGGTAGTAGAGCATGCCAGCACACTGGGGCATCCACTGGAGTACCTGGTGCCTCTTGTCAAGTGAGTAAAATACCTTAACTGCAGCATGCAGAGGCAATTGGACCTTTGGAGTAGGATCTGTATTTGTTCCCTGTGGTGCCCAACTGCAGCTCACACGAGAGATGTCTCTTTAACTCATGCTCAAGCAAACACCCTAACATCAAGGTTAAACTTTCCTGTTCATTCTCCTTGGTGTAGCCACGCTCCAGTAACTTCACACCACGAACATGCATCACACAACTGATGTCGCTGCATTGCGGGCAGGAATCAGTGCCTTGGATTCACATTGTGCTTCAATCATGTTCAGTGACCGACTCTATAATTTGATTGCGCAGCAGATCAAACACAGGCAGCATAATGCAATTTCCTGGCCACGCTTTCATCAGCGATTCACCACCATGTCGCACACCACAGATGTGTGGAGTTAATATCGCTGGGATCAGCTAGGCTTCGACTGAATCTATATATAACTGTAAATTGACTCACTTTCCCTTGTTTGAATGCTTTCAGCAAAGTACTGACATCTGAAACTTTAAGAGGAAACGAAATTTGTGGTCCCGTATAGGAACTGGGAACTTTGGTAACTTCGGGCATGTGGTCTAACGCTCTCCTGTCACTCGAACCCTGTGATGGATGTAATAGATGGGAAAATACACCTGCAATAGGAGAAATAAGTGTGATTTTTCAACAGCAGACAAAGATCAGTATCTCAGTGTATGCAGCTAATAAATTGGCTGCATTTATCCCTACCTGTAATATATTTTTATGAGATGATTTGCACCTCGCAGTATCTGCAACTCAATTGCATGGGTCCGTAACAGAAACATGCAGCAATGGCTAAATACGTGCAAACAATTCTGCAGTCTTCCTCACTTACTGCTCAATGTGTGTATTTTTATGCCATTCCTCTCAGCGCCTCTGCCAATTCATCTACATTTACTCCTTATATCAAACATACCAAAATAATCAACGGAGAAAACAGGAATTACAGACCAGTTAGCCTGACTTTGGTGGTGGGAAAGATGCTGGAGTCAATTATTAAAGAGGTAATAATGGGGCATTTGGATAGCAGTAAAAGGATTAGTCCAAGTCAGCATGGATATATGAAAGGAAAATCATGCTTGACTAATCTTCTGGAATTTCTTGAGGATGTGACAAGTAAAATGGATGAAGGGGAGCCAGGGGATGTAGTGTATCTAGACTTTAAGAAAGCTTTTGATAAGGTCCCGCACGGGAGACTGGTGACTAAAATTAGAGCACATGGTATTGGGGGTAGGGTGTTGATGTGGATAGAAAATTGGTTGGCAGACAGGAAGCAAAGAGTAGGAGTGAACGGGTCCTTTTCAGAATGGCAGGCAGTGGCGAGTGGAGTGCCGCAAGGGGCCGCAGTGGCAGTTGGGGCCGCAACTGTTTACCATATATATTAACGTTTTGGAAGAGGGAATTAGGAGCAACACTAGCAAGTTTGCGGATGACACAAAGCTGGGTGGCAGTGTGAACTGTGAAGAGGATATAAGGAGGTTGCAGGGTGACCTGGACAGGTTGAGTGAGTGGGCAGATGCGTGGCAGATGCAGTATAATATAGATAAATGTGAGGTTATCCACTTTGGCGGCAAAAACAAGGGGGCAGAATATTATCTCAATGGGGTTAGGTTAGGTAAGGGGGAGGTGCAGCGAGACCTGGTGTCCTTGTACACCGGTCACTGGACGTTGGCGTGCAGGTACAGCAGGTAGTGAAGAAAGCTAATGGAATGTTGGCCTTCATAACAAGAGGATTTCAGTATAGGAGTAGAGAGGTTCTTCTGCAGTTGAATAGGGCTCTGGTAAGACCACATCTGCAATATTGCATACAGTTTTGGTCTCCTAATTTGAGGAAGGACATCCTTGTGATTGAGGCAGTGCAGCGTAGGTTCACGAGGTTGATCCCCGAGATGGCGGGACTGTCATATGAGGAAAAATTGAAAAGACTGGGCTTGTATTCACTGGAGTTTAGAAGGATGAGTGATGGGGGATCTTATAGAAACATATAAAATTATAAAAGTACTGGACAAGCTAGATGCAGGAAAAATATTCCCAATGTTGGGCGAGTCCAGAACCAGGGGCCACAGTCTTAGAATAAAGGGGAGGCCATTTAAGACTGAGGTGAGAAAAAACTTTTTCACCCAGAGAGTTGTGAATTTGTGGAATTCCCTGCCACAGAGGGCAGTGGAGGCCAAATCACTGCATGAATTTAAGAGAGAGTTAGATAGAGCTCTAGGGGCTAGTGGAATCAAGGGATATGGGGAGAAGGCAGGCACGGGTTATTGATTGGGGACGATCAGCCATGATCCTCCTGCACCTATTTTCTATGTTTATAACCATGAATGATCGACAAGTTTATTGTCCCCATGCATAAGTGGTGATGTACAGGTACAATGAAAATCTTCCTTGCAGCAGCTTCACAGGCACATGGACACAGCCAATACCCAAAAACATGTTGTAGGAAGCAACTGCAGATGCTGGTTTAAACCGAAGATAGACACAAAATGCTGGAGTAACTCAGCGGGACAGGCAGCATCTCCAGAGAGAAGGAATGGATGACGTTTCGGGTCAAGACCCTGCTTCAGTCATTATTCAACCACAGGAGCACTCTCAATCATTTTAACACCAACATCTTGGTGAATCCCACTGTTTCTCCCAGCCATTCTCCTCATTCTTCGACAGGGGCAGAGATCCGAGGTAGGCAGCCCTCTGATACCTGCACTAGAAGGCTACTTCTCCTCTGTCAGCCGAAGCAAAGACCAGAAACGGAGGGTGGAAATGTACCATTTGTGAATGCAGATGTTATGTGGTTGAGTGTGTATGGGATGGGAGGCTTTTGCTCAATTAACTGAACGCAACAGTGTATTGACAAACTGCTTCCTGTCTGTGGCAACCGACGGGTGGGCAAGGTTAAAGGTAATGAGAGCGCCATTGGATGTTTGCGGGTTGTCTGAACTGTCTGGTGGATGCAGGAGGAAAGAACCACAGCATTAGAGGGGCTGAAACTGAGGGGTTGAAGAGTTGGCCGTTAACACTGCAACTTTGCAGGGTGTGGCCAGTGTCAGGTTTTATTTGCTGAACTTAGATCCACAGACCATGTGGAAGACTGCAGCTGAGATGGTGGATGTGTTTACAAATAACAGATAGATTCTGGATTAGTACGGTGTCAGGGGTTAGGAGGGAGAGATAGATCAACCATGATTGAATGGCGGAGTAGACATGATGGGCTGAATGGCCTCATTCTGCTCCTATCATTTATGACCTTTTGAACTAAATGATGGAGGAACTCAGCAGGCCAGGCAGCCTCTGTAGAGGAAACGGACAGAAGACATTTTGGCTCGGGACCCTTTGTCAGACTGACAGCATGGGGGAGAGAATGATGGAAAATAGATATAGGGTGGGGAAAAGCCTAGCAAGTGGCAGGTGGATACATGCAAGGGGATGTCTGGCAGCGGGGTGGCAAACACTGTCAGCCAGTGATAGGGATCAGATCAGTCTGAAGAAGGGTCTCAACCCGAAACGTCACCTATTCCTTCGCTCCATAGATGCTGCCTCACCCGCTGAGTTTCTCCAGCATTCTTGTCTACCTTCGATGTCTTTTAAATGTTGATATAGTACCTGCCGCAACTACCTCTTCTGACAGCTCGTTCTATATACCCACCACCTTCTGTGTGAAAAAGTTGCCTCTCAGGTTCCTATTAAATCTTTACCCTCTCACCTTAAACCTTTGACCTCTGGATTCCCCCTATTCTGGATAAAAGACTGTGCATTTACCCCATCTATTACCCTCATGCTAAGGGCAGGTTTAACTGACAGACTGAGGTACAGAGTAAACAGATATTTAGGAAATCAAAACAAAAGTTATAATTTAAACCTTGGTCAATGGATTTCCCAGCCCTGCTTTACAAAGAAACAGAAGATGATTATAGCAACTTTGCATTTCTTTGGGTTGAAAGCATTACTGCCTCAAAATTGGACCTTGCCCACGTTTGGAGCATTAAATCTCTATGGCGTATAATGCCAATGGCTATCCTAACTACAAAAATCATGAAATTGACTGAAAACACAGTAGGATAAATGCTGTGGTGATTTACACCTTGAATCATGTGCTGACAATGTGATCCACTGCACAAGGGAGAAACGGAGCATAAACTAGGCGACAATTTTGCAGAGCGCATTATATTCTATCCGCAACAACCATCTTGAGCCGTTGATTGCACATCATTTTAACTCTCCTCCCTTGCACACCAACCTGTCCCCAGCCTTCTCCACTGCCACAAAGAGAACAAACGTAGATGGAAAGACCAGCATCTTACAAGTTCTTCTCCCACACACAATCACTTGGCCACCTAGTTTTTCCTCCCTTTGTTCTCCTCTCCCCACCTGGCTGCACCTGCCCCTCATCCCCATCCCATCAAGTTACACGTTTCACCATTCAGCTTCTATCACGTCCCACCCACACCCCTAGATTTCTGCTGTCAATCCTTGCTCTTCCCGCTCGGTCGATGCAGGCTCTCCACCCGAGGCATCAACTTAAACCTTTTGCCTCCACTGCTCCACAGATGCTGCCTGATCCGCTGAATTATTCCTGCCCTTCAACTCTCTAAGTTCCTCCCTCACATCCACCCCTCTCGACTGCAGAAGGAGCAGTTGCTGCAAATCTGTCTGGAGTTGACACAATTCCCTCTGAGTCTGTCTTGCTCTCTGAACCCCTTGATGTTCTTGCTCTCTGAACCTCTTGATGTTCTCCTTGGTTGCTTCCCATCAGTGTGTCGGGGAGTCAAAGAGGGGCTTCACCGTTCTCCAACATGCATAGTCCCTTTTTAGCTCCTCAATGTTCTCTGGGGTCAACAGCTTCACATTTAACTTCCACGTCTCCCTGCCTGCCTTCCGGTCCTCCTGTAGGTGACAGGAAGCCTGAAGGAACCAGTGGTCAGAGAAGAACACTGGCGTGAGGTCAGGGTGTCTGACCGTGACGGCCTTTGACGTGAAGAGAAAGTCTATCCGGGACCGGACTGAACCGTCCGATCTCGACCAGGTAAACCGCGACTGGAACCCGCCTGCAGAGTCGCTGAAGGCATCGCAGAGCTTTGCGTTTTTGACCGTCTCCATCAGGAGCTAGGAGCACATTCTTGTCATCTGGCAACGTTCTGACAGCGATAATGAAGTCTCCTCTAACCAGACACTCGAGCTGCTATTATATTCTCATTTCACTTAATTGGCCAGGCTCAGCAAGCCCTGGGAAAATGTGGGCGTGCCAACAGTAAACTGGATGATCAATACATTTAAATCATTAATTTGCTGCTTTGGAACAGATTACGTGCAACCCATCGAGTGCACTGAAGTTAAAACCATAAGACCAAGGATTGAAAACAGACAACGGAGCTGATGGTTTTGGTGAGCGTAGTCCCCATCCCTGCTCAATGTCACCACTAATTGATGTAAAAATTCCTTCCAATCCTGTAATGCTGGTCCTGATTTTAACTTAATTGCAGACTTCTCTGCAACTCTGCCCTTCAATATCAGGGCCCTGGTGTAGAATGGACAGTGAAAAATTAAACTGATATTCAGGGAATGGAGTGATATTGATTTCATGCAGACAGAGGAGATTAGTTTAATTTAAGAAGGGTCTCAGCCTGCATTCCTTCTATCCAGAGATGCTGCCTGCCTTGCTGAGTTACTCCAGCATTTTGTATTTATCTTCAGTTTAATTTAGCATCATGTTCAGCACAGGTATTGTGGGCCAAAGGGCCTGTTCTTGTGCTGTACTCTTCTATCGGACTCCTTGTGTTAAAATAGATGTGCCATGATTACCTACAATCTATCCACTCTTCTATTTCTCATCCCCTTCTGTACATCTACTCTGTGATACAATACCCTGCTAAAGGGCCTGTCCCTCTGTACGAGGAGGTAATTCAAGAGTTCTCCCGAGTTCTCCCCTGATTCAAGCTCATGTAATGTACGTAGCGGGTACGTAGGAGCTCGTGGATGTCCCGTAGCGGCTCGTACGAGTAACGTTAGGTACTCGGGAAATCCGGTAAACTCGTGACGTTTTTTCAACACTGTGAAAAATGTCCACAAGTAAAAAAATACTCGTGATGAAAAAAATTGTTACTTTTTACTCGTACGAGCCGCTACGTGACATCCACGAGCTCCTATGTACCCGCTACGTACATTACATGAGCTCGAATCGGGGGAGAACTTGGGAGAACTCTTGAATTACCTCGTACAGTGGGACAGGCTCATAATTTGGTCGAAATCCTCCCCAAGTGCATCCAGACCATCCTCTGCAGGATGCTGCACTCAGATCAATCCAGGTGCAACCTGTCCAGCTGAGTACAGATCTCACTGTCCAGAAACAGTCCCATTGATCCAGTCATCAAAGGTTCCTCTGCGACACCTCTAGCCACACATTTACCTGACCAAACCTCCCATGGTTAAACTTACTAATTTTTGTGTTCTCTTGAGTATAGACGCCTACAGTTATGTCAATCAAAATGTTAATGTTCTAGATAATGTACAGTGACAGAAGGATTGATTATGTCCTGAAGACATGGGTGTAACCTCACAATTGGAACTGGATCATTCTGTGTGGCTTCACAGAAAAATGCCAGAAAACTGGAATTCTCACCCACTAACCCATGACGTTGGTGAGACCACATTTAGAGGATTGTGTTCAGTTCTGGGCACCATTATAGGAAAGAAATAATCAAGCTTGAAAGGGTTCAGAGAAGATTTACAAGGATTTTGCCAGGACTAGAGGGTCTGAGCTATAGGGAGAGGTTGAGTAGGCTGGGTCTCTATTCCTTGGAGCGCAGGAGGATGAGGGGTGATCTTACAGAGGTGTATAAAATCATGAGAGGAATGAATCAGGTAGATGCACAGAATCTCTTGCCCAGAGTAGGGGAATCGAGGACCAGAGGACATGGGTTCAAGGTGAAGGGGAAAAGTTTTAATAAGAATCTGAGGGGTAACTTTTTCACACAAAGGGTGGTGGGTGTATGGAACAAGCTGCCAAAGGAGGCAGTTGAGGCTGGGACTATCCCATCGTTTAAGAAGCAGTTAGATAGGTGCATGGATAGGGCATGTTTGGAGGGATATGGAGCAGGCGCAGGCAGGTGGGACCTAAGGGCCTGTTTCCACACTGTATCACTCTATGACTCTATGACTAAACACATACAAAAAAATAGGTTTGAGGTATCTGAAGCTTTCAAAATTGAAGTTGTTTTCTTTTTGTAGGCGGTGATAGTAAAGGCTAAGATTCCAAGGCAAAGGTCAAGGGCAACAGTGATTTAATTGGTGAATCAAATGACAGCATTGATTAGCTGGTCCTGCCCATTTATTCCTGCAGGATATGTTTATAGATGTTTATAGTACTCCCAGTGAGATGATGATTTTGAACGATTTGGGTAGCTGGCCCATCGCAGGCCATGGCCCTTTCAGGGTTGACCGCCCCAAGAAATGCACGGCGTGTGAGTTAATCCTTATACCTCACTAGCTTTCCGCCCTCACATTTTGTGTTCGGGGTCTGTGAAGAGACCAATGACCTGACTGTCTACTAGTGTGGATTACACTAGTGTGCACTAGTGTGGATTACACCATACCTGGAACTGTGAGAACAGAGGTAAACACAAAATGCTGGAGTATCTCAGTGGGACAGACAGCATCTCTGGAGAGAAGGAATGGATGATGTTTCGGGTCAACACCCTTCTTCAGACCCGACCCGAAACGTCACCCATTCCTTTTCTCCAGAGATGCTGCCTGTCCCGCTGAATTATTGCAGCATTTTGTGTCTACCTTCAATTTGAAGCAGCATCTGCAGTTCTTTCCTACACTGTGAGGACAGACTTGGCTGAGGCGGACAGGGAAATAGATGAATGGATAGAACGGTACACCAGCAGTGGAGCATTTAAAAGGATATTTTACAAATTGCAGCAAAGATATGTTCCAGTGAGGCTTGTGGGAAGGACACAACATCCATGGACATGTAAGAAAATTCCTAATATTCTGTCGGATAAAATAGTTTCATTTATATAATTATATAATTCTACAGAGTGCCTAGGCTTGCTCTGTGAAGCAATAACAAACGAGGTCTACAAAAATACTTTGGCGCTTTACCTTACCTTATTTTAAGCACCAGTTCGCTCCTCTTTATAGTAGGCATGGTACATAAGATTAACGAGGGATTGACATTGGCTCATAAATGACGTTATTTACTGTATAAGCAGTCTTTTGTCAACTACTCCGAACGTACTTTGTAAAATACTTCTGAAATTATTTGAAAATAATCACAAAAATACCTATTCACGAATAATTGATTTCCTACTCACTGTATTTTGTCGTTTTCATCTCTGCACAATGATGGATATAATAGTCCATCAGAAAAGTGAAGAACTGCGACAGCTGGAGAAAAAATGCACAGACTGGATGATGAAATCATTGACATCTGTAGGAACACCTGCAGTGCCACTCACTGCTGCACTTTCATCTCAACATCACTCAATCAAATCAATACTGGAATGTAAATTATAACCTGGCCACAGTCCTCGAGGCTCAGAACTGTTATGAAACAAGATGAAAGGATGGAGCAGGTACTCTCAGAACACTTAAGAAGTATCTGGATGGTCACATGAATTGACAGGGTACAGAATGCTCATTGGTGACCCTTGGACTATCTTTCATTGGACTTTGTGGCTTTATCTTGCACTAAACATTATTCCCTTATCTAAATGCTGTAAATGGCTCGATTGTAATCATGTATTGTCTTTCCGCTGACTGTATGGAACGCAACAAAAGTTTTTGTACAATAAACTAAACTAAATAACTAACAAAGTGAAAGGGAATTGATAAAACAAATAGGAATAGCATAGGTCAGCATGGACATGGCAGGCTGAAAGGCTTGTATCTGCGCTGTATGACTCATTGACTCCGTGACTCCAAAGGGTTGAACACAAATGGTCCTCCCATATACTAAGGATGCATTGCTGATCCACCAATCTACCTCATTACGTCCTTGCACTTTTTATCAGCACTTTCCCTGTAGCTTTCGAACTATATTTTGTACTCTGCACCTTTCTCTTTTTGCACTGTCAGTTGTACTCGTGTATATATTGATTGTACTTGGGTATGGTATAATGTTTTGACTGTTTGACTGTTTTGACTATTTTACTGTTCTTTTTACAAACCATGTTCTCGGGGTATCTAAATCTAAATTTTATTAGTTATTTAAGTTATGACATCGGATGGAAACTGCATAACAAATCTCGTTGCGCTTATGTGCAATGACAATAAAATATATTATTATTATTATTATATTATTATTACTTGCCTGGATAGTACGACAATGTTTTCCGCCACTTCTCATTAAACATGACCATAATAAACCAATAATCATACCATATCCCGATATGACATTTGATATTTAAACTATAAATTGGGTTTCCTTTATATACAGAAGCATAAGAAAACTGTGCCTGCAGTTGTTCTTTTGTGTTTATGGACGCATCAGTAGAACTTTGATTAGGCCATCCATACCTGGACCTGAGGACAGAGTTAACTAAGGAAAAATAGATCAAAGGTAAAATGGTGGATCAGGAGTGGCAGACATTTCAAGAGATATCATTCACAAATCTCGCTATGTTCCAGATATGAGGGTTTGTAAGTTAATGGCTTTTGGAAATTGCACCTAGTGTGCAAAGAGTGGATGAGAAAGTGGGATTACATAGAACTAGTGTGAACGGGTGATCCATGGTCAGCGTGGACTTGGTGGGCCAAAGGCCCTGTTTCCATGTTGTATTAATAAGCTAAGTTAAATTAAACTAAAGTTCATGGGTCATAGGAAAAGAAGTCGGCCATTCGGCCATTCGGCCCATTGGGTCTACTCCACCATGTAATCTTGGCTGATCTATCTTTCTCTTTCAACCCCATTCTTCTGCCTTCTCCCCATCTACCTTTGACACCCTTACCAATCAAGTATCTCCGCCTAAAATACCCAAATAAACTAAACTAAACCAAACTTTGCAATGTCATTCCTTACTAGTGAGAATAAACCCAAACTATCCAATATCTTTTAGAACTACAACCCTCCATACCAGGCAACATGCTGGTAAATCTCTTTTGCCTCTTTTGCTACCACATTCTTCCTGTGTGTTGACAGAACCATGTACATATATGACATACTGTATATATTTAAGGATAAAACTCACCTGCAGTTGGTCCTGCTCTCCAGCATTCTCAATGGATTGAAAAATGCTCCATGTGTAACGTTGTTTCATCTCCATCCGTGCAGAATGACCGCGATACCACTGCTGAATAAGTGTGGCGGCCTTAACGGCTGCAAAATGAATAGGAACGGCGACTTAGTTCACAGATTGGGAAGTCCCATACTTCAGGAGGCAGTGAGCGTGTCCTTCAGTTGTCGCAGCTGTGACCACTGCTTTCAATACTTGCCATGACTGACCGTGGGAACATTGTATGAATACCCATGTCAAACTCTGAGCTGACAATTTCAAACAAACATAGCACATTAAGTCAGGAGAAATCCTTGTTATTAGGAATCTTCTGCAGCTTTGTGCAATGTTCACCTATTGTCATTAAATATTGGTAATAAAGGTCTGTATCAAATGTATTTATATGGAAGCAGATATGTTGTCTAATAGGGTATCATTGCACGTGACAATAGAAGCGATTACTTGTTGTCTTGTGTGGCCTCCTGCGGTGAAACTGACAGCATGTGTTCTTAGGAGACAATGGTGTCTGATTACTGCAAGGTAGTTACATGAAACATAGAACATAGAATAGTACAGCACAGGAATAGGCGCTTTGGCCCAGTGTCAGTATCAAACATGATGCCAAGCCAAGCATATCTCCATCTGACTGCACATAATCCATATACCGCCATTCCCTTCATATCCATATGCCCATCCAAAAGTCTTTTAAGTGCCACTATCATATCTGCCTCAACCACCACCCCTGGCAACATGTTCCAGCCACCCACCACCTTCCGTGTACAAATATTTGCCCCGCACATCTCAGTCAGGGAAAGCAAGTAGTTAATGACAAACAGTACATTGGCCTTTATTGCAGAGGGGCTGAGTTCAGAAATAACAACGTTTCATTACAATTGTACAATGTGTAGCTGAGGCCACGTCTAGAATATCGTGCACAGTTCTGGTCCCCTTACTTATGGTAGGATATAATAGCATTGGACACAGTCCAATGGATAGTCATCAGGCTAATTCCTGGAATGAGTGGGTTGTCCTATCAATGAACTAGACAGGTTGCATCTATATTCCTTGGAGTTTAGAACAATGAGGGTGATCTTGCAGAAGCAGGCCAAATTCTAAGGTGGCCTTTTAGGATAGATGTTGAGATGTTTCCACTAGTGGAAGATTTTGAAGAAGAGGACATAGTTTCCAGATAAGGAGCTGATGAGTTAAAACCAAGGAGTGCAGAAATGTCTTCTTGCAAAGGGTGGTGAATCCTTGGAACTCTTTGTCCCAGAGAGATAGTGTAGGTTGACAAAGTGGAGTAGATACAGTGTCCACTATATGAAATCGGGGGACTATGTATAAACACAGCTGTAATTCTACATAGTAAAACCAAAATGTTTAAAAATGGCCTTTAATAAAATCTGCCAATTTGTACTTTAACCATATGTGATGTTTTCAAATTACAAATCTCAAATTGTGGAGTACAGAAGCAAATAAATAAATGATGGGTCTTTGTCCCAAACATTATGGAGGGCACTGTAAATTATTAAATGACATGGGGATTGAGATGTTGGTGATATGGCAGCAAGGAGGAGGTAAAGCCTGGGGTAGATCCGCCATGGTCTACTTGTAGGGTGGGCTTGAGGGGCCGAGTGGCCTGCTCGTGCTCCTGTTAATTTCTATTCTTGTGTTATTGTTAGTTTAGTTTTGCTTTACCTATTGTAACTGCTTACAGAACACTTACAATGTTTGTACGAAAAGCACAAAGATTGTGACAGCATATATGTAAGCTGGTGGAGGGCATGCAAACATTTTGATCTATTATTGATCAGTGCCCCTGCACTGTCGCCAATGGTGCTTTTTGACCCAGGGAGTAAATGGCAGAGAGCAAAGTGGTGCTGCACTGCAACCTAGTGGTCAAAGCTGGAAATAGCTTAACCACAAAGCAGTGTCATAAAGTGCAAAGAATATTCTAGTCCGAGTGTTACAAGCCATGTCAGCACCACATCATCACCTAAACTTCGTCACCCGCTTATACTCATGAGAGTCACTTACAATTAGTTTTTCAGTCAATGGGAGAACTCCACATAAATCCCCAAATGATTGATTGAATCATTGAAAGATACAGCATGGAAACAGGCCCACTGAGTTCATGCCAACCATTGATCACCTATTCGCACTCGTTCTATGTCGTCCCATTTTTGCTTCCAGTCCCTAAACTCTGGATTAACCAATTAACCTATAAACCCGGCTTTGGGATACGAGATGAAACTGGAGCACCCAGAGGAAACCAACACGGTCATAAGGAGTCTGTGCAAACTCCACACAGACAGCACCTGAGGTCAGGATCAAACCCGGCTCTCTGGTGGTGTAAGGCAGCAGCTCTACCATCTGCGCCACTGTGTCTCAAAGTGTGACTGTCAATTCACAATTGAAACACATTGGACCACTGTCGAGAGGTTTACAGGGTCACAAGGTAATTCACGTGCTATTCTTCATCATTAACTATTACTTTTTGGGGTTACTTTATACAGTTTGATGGTATGTTATGAAGATAAACAGCAAGTCTAAATGAAATTGGAATGGAATTGGATAACACCAGAGCACAGATCAGAGGATGCCATGGCACTCTCAACAGTTTCTATTATAAACAGAAGTATTGACAAATATACAACCAAAGGTTAACAAAAGAACAAAAGGGAGTTAGATTGTTCAACAGGACATCCAAGTGGATGTTATTTTTAACTGTATTTCATAGTTGGAGATATTGGTTTCTAACAAAGCACACTGTAATGATTGAAGAGCTATTGAAACCACTCGGGTGCTTCGGATGAGGCGGCTAATAACGCGCACCTGTAAAATATAAACAAGATGCTGCCCAAGCTGTTATCTTATGGATCCTGAGAACAAACTCCAGAACAGGTCGTCTGAGTTGTGCACAGTTCAATAACCCACCCATTTAGCAGAGCTATGAAGCAAAGGGACAAGAAAACTGAAAAAGCAATATTGCCAAATTGTATGCATGAATACAATGCCAGTGTGTTTCAAGATCATTCTATTCCAGGAAGAGTAAGAGTATGGATAGTCTGGGATGGGGACATTATCCACAGTCTGTCATTGTGCTGTACATGAGAACGATTTCAGTCTGAGCGTTGAAACGGGTCTTTTCATTATCAAGAGTGTTCGGAGATTCGGGCCCGAGCACAGATACTCAACATCACACACTGATGAGATTACTGCTTTCAAACAAAATAAAAGTACAAAAGTTGGGATTTCGACTGTGCTCTTCAACAATGTCAGAGAGGGGTGAAAGTATTTAGTTTAAACTACGCCTGTATAAATACAGTGATGATGGCATCCAGCACCACTTCCAATGTTAACAATGGAGTGCATGATAGATAGAACGATTCACGGGAGAAGACTTGAGTCAGAGACGGAAGAAATCACACGATATATATGTATTGGAAAAATTCCCATTGAAAAAGTACACAGCATGAGCACAGTTAACTCTTTAAATGCCATTGAAAAAGTACACGGCATGAGCTCTGTTAACTCTTTCAATGCCATTAAAGAAGTAATATGCACTTTAGTAAAGGAGAATTATGACTGAATAAAAAGCAAAAGGCAATTGTTTTGGACTGCAGTAAGCCCTGCACATAATTCACAACATTCATCCCTGTACAATTACACTTTCATTACCTTCTTCTCATGCAACATCATGCAACACGCTCACTGGAATCAGAGAGGCAACTTTGCTCAGCACATTCACATTAGTTTAGATGTTGGGGGTCAATGCTATTGTTCATGACATGATTCATATTTTTCAATCCAATGCTCTCACCTTGTGGATCCCATTAGTCAGCTCACCTTCGTCTTAATCTTAGGCCTAGCCTACTATGAGGGACCTGGTTGCAATATGTGCTGCCCATCCTTGTCACTTCCTTTACGATTTATTTTCCCCGAGTTGCTGGCCAGGAAGGTTCATCGGTCAGCGGTACCTCGCCCGAGGGCTCAGCGGTGGATGGGACCGGGAATCTGCCCGAAGGCTCGTCGGATGGCATAGCCGGGAGGGAGCTGGAGACGTCGGGTGCTAGGAGTGGGCCGGTAGGAGGGTGAACCGGGGTAATGCCTCCAGTGCCTTTAGTCCAGCTGCAGGAGGTGCCCCCAGACATAAAGATAAGGATATTAGATGGGATAGATACTCTTTTTTTTGCAGGGCAGGGGAGTTGAGAACGGGAGGGCATCCATTTATGGGGAGAGGGAAGAAAGTTAAAGGGGCAGATTTTTTACACAGAAGGTGGGGGATATCTGTAATGAGCTGCCAGAGGAGATGGTAGAGGGGAATACCATGACAACATTTGGACAGGTTCATGGATAGGAAACGTGCAGAGGCTACGAGCTGAATTCAGGCAGATGTGATTAGTGTAGATAAACAGCACGGTTGGTATGTATGAGGTAGGCTGAAATGCCAAGGTTCTGTGCTATATGATTCCATAATTGATTCCAAGAAAAGAAAGAAAACAATGCTAACTTAACCATTCTCCTCATAATTAATCTTTTCTATCTTTGTATCTCCCCTGAATTCTCTTTTTATACATAGCATAAACAAGCAACCAAATAGAAATACTTATGGAAACGCACTGTAAACAGTCTTCCAATCGATATAATTGGAGAGGAAAGATTTGGAGGGATAGGGCTGAATGCAGGCAAATGTGGGCAAACCTTGATGAGGATGTTGGGCCAAATGGCCTGTTTCCGTGATGTATGACTTTACGACTCTATGACTCTGATTCCCAAAGTCTATTGCTCCTTCACTCTGGGCATCTGTGCTCAGTTTAGAACCATAACTCATCTTCCCTTGAATCTTACAGCCTTTTGTTTCTTAACTTGGGTATTTCTTTCCAGCACAGGTCAAATCCAACAGCACCGTAACTGATAAAGAATATGAAAACGCTCAAGTGCAAGGGGATTGCATTAGTACCTACCTTCGTCCAACTGTTGTGAATGCTTCTCTATAGCAGCAGATGAACTGCATCCCATTGCTGCAGCTTCATTAATCCACCTCACATTGGAATCTTCACACACCTTGTCACGCCACAATCCTTTGGAAGATTTGCCTCAGAGACATGTCTGCTCTCCAGAAACCCTCGATAACTGTTCCAAACAAAAGGATGGAAGAGCAGTGATATCAGAGCAGACAATGACATGGGAGAGTGATTGCCGCGCAGATAACCGCGCAAAGATAAGGAAGGAACGTCACCTGAAAACCAATCCTGGCCACGGCCCTCACGACCAAATTAATAATTATACACTGACACCATTTGTAGTTTTATATTTCTGTACTGATTTGTAGAGGGAAGTTGTTAAATACACTTCCAGCTAATACAGTAACATCTAAAGGTCTTCTTTAAACTGTTTAGGCTTTGTGTTAGAAGTGGGTGTGAGTAAGGACCAGAAATAAAGCATATTGCTGGAGGAGGCATAGGACTTGGCCGACATGCTAACCCAGTATTAGCTTTCTTGCGTCTGTGGCAGAAGCTGGGGACAAACCGAGACCTGTAATCTAGGCTGACACTGCTTGTAATGCTGAAAGAACACAGTACTGTGGCAAGATGAGAAATTAAACAAGTGCTCCATAAGGTGGATGTGAAAGATGTCACAATCCTGTATTGAAGAAGACCCGTTCTTAGCAGTGTCAACATTGCTGAAACAGATTGTCAGAACCTTATCACTTTGCTGCTGGTCGGAGCTTCTTGTATGCAAACTGACTATCAAGGAGAGGGGTTTACCAAAGCCATTGTAAATAAGGATGCTGCGAGGAACTGAATGCCCTATGGTTAGAAAGGGGTCAGATTGCATGGCAACCCTTGCACCAATTCCCTGTCTTGCATTTGTAGTTAATTTATGGTTGTATCTACTGTGGATCCTATGATCTTTATGAGGAGAAGAAATGTCATTGCATCCAGGTGCATATGCCAATAAACTCATCTGAATCTGTTCCTGAAGAAAGGCTAACAATCTTAGCATGAGGGTAACCATTTTAGATAGGATGGATGTCACATTAACGAGGGATGTAAAGGCAGAGATTACTCAGGTGCTGGTCACTGTATTCCAATGCAAACCTGGGTTGGTAGCTGGAGCTCAGCTTCAAGCAAATCAATGTGGGTCCCTTGAACACAGAAACAGGTGAATTTATTATGGGGAACAAGGAAATGGCAGATTAGCTGAACAGGTACTTTGGTTCTGTCTTCACTAAGGAAGCCACAAACAATCTCCCAAATGTACTGGAGGACAGAGGACCTACGGTGATGGAGGTACGAAAGGAAATTCACATTAGGCAGGAAATGGTGTTGGGTAGACTGATTGGACTGAAGGCTGACAAATCCCCAGGGCCTAATGGTCTGCATCCCAGGGTACTTAAGGAAGTGGCTCTAGAAATCGTGGATGCATTGGTGATAATTTTCCAATGTTCTATAGACTCAGGATCAGTTCCTATGGATTGGAGGGTACCTAATGTTATCCCACTTTTTAAGAAAGGCGGGAGAGAGAAAACAGGCAATTATAGACCAGTTAGCCTGACATCGGTGGTGGGGAAGATGCTGGAGTCAATCATAAAAGATGAGATAGCCGAACATTTGGATAGCAGTAACAGGATCGGTCCGAGTCAGCATGGATTTACGAAGGGGTATTCATGTTTGACTAATCTTCTGGAATTTTTTGAGGATGTAACTAGGAAAATGGACAAGGGAGAGCCAGTGGATGTAGTGTACCTGGACTTTCAGAAAGCATTTGATAAGGTCACACATAGGAGATTAGTGGGCAAAATTAGGGCACATGGTATTGGGGGTAGAGTGCTGACATGGATAGAGAAGTGGTTGGCAGACTGGAAACAAAGAGTAGGGATTAACGGGTCCCTTTCAGAATGGCAGGCAGTGACTAGTGGGGTACCGCAAGGCTCAGTGCTGGGACCGCAGCTATTTACAATATACATCAATGATTTGGATGAAGGGATTCAAAGTAACATCAGCAAATTTGCAGATGACACAAAGCTGGGTGGCAGTGTTTAACAGTGAGATGCTATGAGAATGCAGGGTGACTTGGACAGGTTGGGGGAGTGGCAGATGCATGGCAGATGAAGTTTAATGCGGATAAATATGAGGTTATCCACTTTGGTAGCAAAAACAGGATGGCAGATTACTATCTAAATGGCGTCAAGTTGGGAAAATGGGAAGTACAACGGGATCTGGGGGTCCTTGTACATCAGTCTATGAAAGTAAGCATGCAGGTACAGCAGGCAGTGAAGAAAGCGAATGGCATGTTGGCCTTTATAACAAGAGGAATTGAATATAGGAGCAAAGAGGTCCTTCTGCAGTTGTACAGAGCTCTAGTGAGACCACACCTGGAATATTGTGTGCAGTTTTGGTCCCCTAATTTGAGGAAGGACATTGTTGCTATTGAGGGAGTGCAGCGTAGGTTTACAAGGTTAATTCCGGGGATGGCGGGACTGTCATATGCTGAGAGAATGAAGCAGCTGGGCTTTTACACTCTGGAGTTTGGAAGGACGAGAGGGGATCTCATTGAAACATGTAAGATTGTTAAGGGCTTGGACACGCTAGAAGCAGTTCCTGATGTTGGGGGAGTCCAGAACCAGGGGCCACAGTTTAAGAATAAGGAGTAATAGCTGATTCTCACGTTGCGAGTTGACACAAGAGGTAACCCAAGTTAAAACTCGTGGTAATAACGTACGATTAACGTACGGAACTCGTGGACGCAACTTAGAGATTCGTGGCGCTAACGGCAGGTACTCGTGTAATGTAACTTGTCGACTCTTGCAAAAAATCAAACATGTTTGAAAAATTTCTACGAGTCAATTTTACTCTTGTGGTTAAGAATTGAAACATTTTAACTCGTAATAACGTAGTGGCCCGTGCGTTTACCTTAGTGTATCATGAGTCTACCGTGGGAACTCTTTAACTCAGCGGGCAGGCAGCAGCAGATTGTGGATCCCTTCAGTTTCCCAGCGACAATCACCTGCCATAACGCGAGAGAGATCATGCACTGTTGTAGGTCTCCTTTGCACGTCGTTGTTTCTGTTTTTCTCCACTCATTGTTGGCCCTATCTGTCACCACCCCCACCTACACCCCTCTGTTTCCCGGCCATGTGTGTGACCCCTTCCCTCCCCTCTCCAGCTCCCCGCCCATTGCCTGTACCGCCCTTGCCCCCTCCTTCTGCAACTGCAAACAACCCCACTCTCCTGCTCACCTAACCCACCCATCCCCCCCACCCCCCACCTTTCCCTCCCAACTCCAGTACCGTCCCGACCCCTGGGAAACTGAAGGGAGCGACTGCCCCGGTGCTACTGGCATCGACCTGTTGGCATCGTCGACGTGAAGACAGTGCAAAGCCCCCGCGCCGGTGCAATGGGCGGGGAGCTGGAGAGGGGAGGGAAGGGGTCACACACATGGCCGAGAAGCAGAGGGGTGTAGGTGGGGGTGGTGACAGATAGGGCCAACAATGAGTGGAGAAAGACAGAAACACCGACGTGCAAAGGAGACCTACAACAGTGGATGATCTCTCTCGTGTAATGGCAGGTGATTGTCGCCTGCCCGCTGTTTCTGACGCTAAAGCCTTGGGATCGTTGCCCTTCGTGTCGGCGTGGAGGGGGAGGGGGGTATTGTGCTGTTTGATCGCCCCCTGCTATCCCAGGGACAGGGAGACACAGCGGCTTTTGAGACTGGTGGGCAATCACTTCCAAAGTTCTGCCCACACAGTCAGTACACCTATCCTACACTTGTCTCCCGCACTAAGATCACCCCGCAGAGAATGATCCCAGCCTAACCCAAGAGCCATGTCACCCCAGACAGATTAATGACGGCCCCCCCCCCCCCAACCCACCTCTCTCCATCTCAACTCACGCCTGGGCACCGAAGCAACTCAGGAGGCGAACCCTGAGCTCCGTCTCACAACAATCTGATGTGCACATCCGTCCACATTCAAAGATTTAATCTCCCGTCTCCCCGCAGTGTGTAGACATGGCAGTAAATTCAATTAAAACATATCAAACCTGTGTGTTTCAAACAAATCATAAGTATACTGCTCTGGCACTGAATGGTGCGCATTTTCCCTTTGTAGGTCACATCAATAGATGCGGCCGCGCTGAATTCTATCTTTAAAACAAAGCCACAGGATGGAGAGGTCTTCTTTAACACTGTTGCTTATTAAAACATAACACTGTTGCTTATTAAAACAAACCTTCAATCAGGATTGGCTCAAGAGTAACTCGGGAGACGAACCTGGAACATCGCAGAAATGACAAGTAAACGGCAAACTTGTCATACCCGTGGGAACTCGGTTAAGCTCTTGATCATACACTTGCAATCTCGTACACAACCACGAGTCTTTCACTCGGGGTACCTCTTGTCTCAACTTGCAACATGAGAACCAGCCTTAAGCCATTTAAAACGGAGACGAGGAAACACTTTTTCTCACAGAGAGTGGTGAATCTGTGGAATTCTCTGCCTCAGAGGGCGGTGGAGGCAGGTTCTCTGGATGCTTTCAAGAGAGCTAGATAGGGCTCTTAAAAATAGCAGAGTCAGAGGATATGGGGAGAAGGCAGGAATGGGGTACTGATTGGGGATGATCAGCCATGATCACATTGAATGGCGGTGCTGGCTCGAAGGGCCGAATGGCCTACTCCTGCGTCCATTGTCTATTGATCACATTGAATGGCAGTGCTGGCTCAAAGGGCCTACTCCTGCATCTATTGTCTATGTATCTATGTACATCCCACCACCACGGTACCTGTCCAAAGCTGTTCAACAAATTGTGCCCTGACCTTTGTGCTTGTGGACTCCCATGCTGAGACTAATCCAACATGATTCACAGCAGCTGGAGTATGAAGCAGCTGAGCCCCCACCCAATGCTTCTCATAGTAATGTTCCAATTACTTTAAATCAGTTCAAGTGGGTCCAATTTAAAACAAAATTGAGAACTGGAACAGAGAAATGAAATGAGCTCCTATTGCTCAGCCCAAGCCTCTTCGTACAAATTATCCGCAAAAATATTCTTCCAGATTTTTAAGCCAGTGTGGCTAACAGTGTACACTTCTCTTACCTTATTTCATCCAATCAACCTCACTCTTCCTCTTTAAAAAAAGGTTTTGATGGAAGCCACAAATAAAAATAAACAAAAGTAATTCACAGGAAAGCAGCAAATAAAAATAACTCAAATCAAAGGAGGCAGAAGATCTTAACTTGAACTGGTTGATTGAGTGATGCGCTGTAACATAACCTTGCAGAAACAAGATATAAGCACTGTGCGTACAGGGAAGGAAACCCCTCATCGTGTGCCTCAAAGCATTCTGCCTTTACAGCAAACAGGCCCTTTATTAAACCACAAGTTTTGGTCAATCGAACCACTGCCCATCTTGGCAACTCAGATGGGGTTCATTTCTGCACAGAATTTTAGATTGCAAATGCTCACCTCTACACAAAACACATCCTCATTCATCACACATACATAATAATCACGCACCTTAGATTCATCCTTAAATAAATAATGAGGCTTAAAGACGTCACAAGTAATGCTAAACAGGATTAGAAGTTGGTAAATGTATATGGTTAATATGTCATGAACTGGGCCACAGGTGAGGTGAGGTTAGCTGCATTTGGTTTCAGCTGATAAATAGATCACTGAAAATATTATTTGACGAATTAAATCTTTGACTATTACCAATGAATATGAACAAGTAATGGAATTATATTATAAAACTATAAAATATATAATTCTAAAAAACATATGGATTTATAAAGTGCTTGATTCAGTAATCATGATTTTCACAAATCTCAGGTCCTCCCTGAGAACAAAGAACTTTTTGAACAATGGTCCCGTTTGTGATGCGATAAACAGAGCGAACAACTCGCACTTAGCAAGCTCCCTCACACAATACATAATCTAATCATAATGTTACCTGCTCAGTCACCTTGGCTGTGTTGGAATATGCCGAGTGGATAAAGTAAATAACTTGACATAGCTAGTTGAGCCAATACAAGGTTGGCAGATGATGGGTTGAGTTAGCAGAAGGCTGAAGAACAGCTAGAGGGAGCAGGAGGTTAGTTGAAACTAAGATTGGTGTTTTACCGTAATCTTAAAAAGAGAAGATTTGTCATTTCTCCCAAATAAAAGGATGATAGTGCTTCCCAAGGATTGTTCATTGCCACCAGCACAGTCTCTTCTTGGTGCACATATGTGTTGCCTGGTGTAATTACCTCACAATTCCTCAGACAGTGAGACTAGCTGACCCAAGGGGTCCGTGGATCAAAACCCGAGGACATTGTGTGGGTGGCCAGTACGTGATTGGGTAATGAGGCTTTAGGTTATCAGGTGAGTTACAGTACCTTGTAGAATTGGTGGATATTGTTTGTTGGTGAGTGTTATAAAAGCGGTAATTAACTTTGAGTTTGTTTCGTTTAGTGTAGAGATACAGTGTGGAAACAGGCCCTTCAGTCCACTCTCCACGCTGACCATCGATCACCATTCACACTATGTTATGCAACTCTCTCATCCATTCCCTACACACTGGGGGCAATTTACAGAGGCCAATTAACCTACAAACTCACACATCGTGGGATGTGGGAGGAACCCGGAGCACCTAGAGGAAACCCATGTGGTCGCAGGGATAATGTGTAAATTCTACACAGACGGCACCTGAGATTAGGATCAAACTCTGGTTATCTCCGGTTTACTTCCAGTTCCTCGTGCTGGTGAGGGCAGGAACGGGGAGATAGGGGATCTGAAAGTATGGCTGAGGAGCTGGTGCAGGAGGCAGGGATTTAAATTATTAGACCACTGGGATCTGATTTGGGGTAAGGGTGAATTGTACAAAAGGGACGGGTTGCACCTTAACAGGCGGTGCTGGCTCAAAGGGCCAAATGGCCTCCTCCTATTTTCTATGTCTCTGTTTCTAGTTTAACTCGGGTCTCTGATGTTGTGAGGGTACAGATCTAACAGCTGATGTGGTACGATGCACTCTCTCCTAACATGGCCTGGGACAGAAGCTATGCCGTGGTGGCGCAGAAGGGAAGCTCCCAGCAAGCGTCATGCAAGAGTGGACCGTGCGGCTGATGAGAACAACCAGCGGCCGGCCGAGAGCAAGGCTGGACCCGGCGGGCAACGAGAACAAAAAACCGGCAGCTATCCAGAGCAAGGATGGACCCTGCGGCTGACGGGAATGTAGGCCTGGCAACCGCTGAGAATGAAGACCCGGCAGGCCGCCCACAGCCACGTGCAGCAGTAGGCCTGGTTCGCAGCTGCGAACGGGTCGCAGATCACTGACTGCAGGGGGAAGCTCAGAAGCCATGAAGATGGGAGAGTTGAGGAGAGAGCCCACTGGCGCCTACGGATGTGAGGAATGGGCCGGTAGGAGAGGGACCAGGTATTGCCTCCAGCGCCTTCAAGGTCGGCTGCAGGAGGCACCCCCCGGACACAGGAAAGGCATATAAGGTCGCGGGCCTCCAGCAGCCTGGGGCTTATCTGGGTTTACATGGATCAGGATGGCTCCAGTACTTCCAACATGTGGACCTGACTTTGGACTTTTTTCATTTTTGTTATAAACGGCGCCAAAATATGGTGACTGTGCATTTGTGGGTTGTGCAAAAGAATTTCAGTGGTATGCATACGTGACTATAAAGAACCACTGAACCATTTCTAAATAAAATCCACTACTGATTCACTCGTGCTTTCAACAATAAAATTAAGAATGTTACATTAATCAAGTGATAATTAATAACATGAACAATTTCACATTGGTGCTAAGATGTTTTCCCTTTTTCTTATACTTGGCTTCCCCTTTACCATAGTCGACAGGGCTCTGAACTGCATCAATTCCCACACCTGCTCTCACCCACATTTCCCTCAGCCGGAACAGTTATATGTTTCCCCAGCCCCTCACCTTCCACCACCTGTCTCCACATGTATCCCATGGATCATCCCCTGTCATTTCCACCACCAGATACATCTTTCATTCCTCTCGCCTTTAAGTGTTGTGAAGGGACCAGAGACCCTGGATTACTCTTCCACCGCCAGCAACATGTATTCCCATGCTCATAGCAACTTGTTATCCAACTGAAGCAGATGTAACTCTTGCCTCTTTACATCTTTCCATCCCACCGTGCAGGAAACGAATCCATTTTCCAGACAAAACTGTGATTCACGTGCTCCTCCGATCCCTGAGGCACACCACTCATCACAAATCTCCATTCTGAAATATAGCCTCCCATCGCCTTTCTTTAAGCCAATTCTGCATCCAGTTTGCTAGCTCTCCCTGGATATCAATCACACTAACTTTCCAGAGCAGCCTGCTATGTGGAACATTATCAAAGGCCTTGCTGAAGTCCATATGGGCCACATAACCTTGCACTAGTCAACCTTTTTGGTTACCTCAAAAAACACAAACAAATTTGTAAGACACAATCTCCTTCGTACAAAACTATGTTAGTCTCTATATCAGCCCCAGTCTATCTAAATTACATAAATATAAAATGTGTGCCTCTATTTAAGAGGCATCTCAAATACATCTGATCAGGCCCTAGGAGATTTATCTACCTTCATACGCCCAGTACCTCCTTGACCATAATACACTGCCCCCAAGACATCTTCATTAACTGTCCCGAGTTTTCATGCCTTCATGTTTTTCTACACGGGAAGAACAGGGGAGAAGTACTCATTGAGGACCTTGCCTATCTCCTGATGATCCATGCAGAGATGACTGTTTTTGTCTCTTCTCATTCTAGTTACGATCTTTCCCTTAATGTGCATAAAATCTCTTTGGATTCTCCGTAATATTATCAGCCAGAGCTATCTCCTGCCCCCTTTTTGTCCCTCTGATTGCTTTCTGAAGTATGCTCCTCAGTCCTTAATATCTAAATGGCGTCAAGTTGGGAAAAGGGGAAGTACAACGGCATCTGGGGGTCCTTGTACATCAGTCTATGAAAGTAAGCATGCAGGTACAGCAGGCAGTGAAGAAAGCGAATGGCATGTTGTCCTTTATAACAAGAGGAATCGAATATAGGAGCAAAGAGGTCCTTCTGCAGTTGTACAGAGCCCTAGTGAGACCACACCTGGAGTATTATGTGCAGTTTTGGTCCCCTAATTTGAGGAAGGACATTCTTGCTATTGCGGGAGTGCAGCGTAGGTTTACAAGGTTAATTCCCGGGATGGCGGGACTGTCATATGCTGAGAGAATGGAGCAGCTGGGCTTGTACACTCTGGAGTTTAGAAGGATGAGAGGGTATCTCATTGAAACATATAATATTGTTAAGGGCTTGGACACACTAGAGGCAGGAAACATGTTCCAGATGTTGGGGGAGTCCAGAACCAAGGGCCACAGTTTAAGAATAAGGAGTAAGCCAATTAGAACGGAGACGAGGAAACACTTTTTCTCACAGAGAGTGGCGAGTCTGTGGAATTCTCTGCCTCAGAGGGTGGTGGAGGCAGGTTCTCTGGATGCTTTCAAGGGAGAGCTAGATAGGGCTCTTAAAAATAGCGGAGTCAGGGGATATGGGGAGAAGGCAGGAACGGGATACTGATTGGGGATGATCAACCATGATCACATTGAATGGCAGTGCTGGCTCGAAGGGCCAAATGGCCTACTCCTGCACCTATTGTCTATTGTCCCTTAAAGTCCTCCAGGGATACACTTGCTCCCATACCTGGCCCATGTCTCTTTTCATCCTGACCAGAGCCTCAATTTCTCTCGTCATCCAAGGTTCTTTACTCCCAGCTGCCTTGCCCTTCACTCTAACAGGAACATGCATGACTCCAACTTTCAACATCACTCTTTTAAAAGAATCCCATTTTCCAGATGTTCCCTTGCCTGCAAACAATCCACGCCAATCAACTTTAGCAACTCCTGTCTAATACCATCAAACTTGGCTTTGTCCTCCTTCAAACCTTAACTTGTGGGTCTACCCTGTCCTTCCATAACAATTTTAAGGTTAATAGAACTGTGGTCACTGCTCAAAAAATGCTCGCCCACCGTCACTTTAGTAATTTGCCCTTTCCAATTTCCTAAGACTAGGTCAATAGGCATTTATCTTGATATATGTTTCTTATCTTGAAACCTTACAGTAGAACATCTATTTCATCAAGTACAAATTGGTTTTGCAAAAGATATTGAAAGAGATCTCACAGGCACTGCAAATCAACTGTTTCAATTCCATCCTTTCCATATTAAGCAAATTTACCTTGCTTGCTGTGAGTTCATTCCCTTTCAAATTATGAACCTTGCCTCACAAAACACATTTTTGTAGCTGCAGATTCCACATATTGTAAACAATCACACACATTACCTGTCCAGACCAGGTCAGCAAGATCCGAATATCCTCCCTGTTGTCCATTGCAATCTGTTCCACTTCATTTCAAGCAGCTTTCAAGGCTTCTGCGGCTTCAGCCACAACTAATATGTGTTATGATGATGTCACCTGGTCAGTTCCTCAGGCATCAGTTTCAAAGCACTTTAATCAACTGGAAAACAGAAACAGCTATGAACTAGGTGCTCTTTTCCTCCATGCTCCATATGATGTCTTACCGCCACCACAAAACACTGGCTTACTGCTGTGTGTGCAGCCTGCACTGATGAGCTCACTGTCTGATTTCAATATGCAGTGACGTGACCACTGTAAAGCAACCTGGGGGTGAAAACACATTGCTTGAAAGCCTTTGAATGGAATCCTATCTCCCTTTCTAATTAACCACATGAGCAGATCCATATTTTCCATGATTCCATCAACATGATTGCAGGTTATCATAACGTTGTCAGAAACACTGGGGCTGACTGCTTTTTGCATCCCTCAAATCGTATTCAATTCAAATCTGGCATTTGTAAAATATTGAATAATGCGCAAGTTGTTGGAAGCTGTTGCATATTGGCGGCTGGGATCAAGAGTAACCCTGGAAGAGTATAGGAGATTGAAGATCACACTTCAGGAGAGCAAAAAGGGGCATCAGATAGCTCAGAGAGTGTGGAAACAGGCTCTTCGGCCCAACTTGCCCACGTGACCAATATGCCCCATCTATACTAGACCCACCTGCCTTCTTTTGGTTCATATCCCTCTAAACCTACCCTATCCATGTAACTGTCTTAATGTTTCTTCAATGCTGTGATAGTACCTGCCTCAACTACCTCCTCTGGCAGCTTGTTCCATGCACCCACCATCCTTTGTGTAAAAAAGTTACCCCTCAGGTTCCCATTAAATCTTTCTCCTCTCACCTAAAACCTATGTCCTCTGGTTCTCGACTCCCCTACTCTGGACAAAAGACGTTTACCTAATCTATTCCTCTCATGATTTTGTAAACCTCTATAAGATCACCCCTCATCCTTCTACACTCCAAGGAATAAAGCCCTAGCCCGCTCAACCTCTCCTTGCAGCTCAGTCCCTCGAGTCCCGGCAATATCAAGGTAAATCTTCTCTGAACCCTTTCGAATTTGACAACATCCTTCCTATAATACAGTGACCAAAACTATAAAACAATACTCTAAATGTGGCCTCACCTTCGTCTTAAATAACTGTAACATGACCTCCCAACTTCTATACTCAATACTCAATACATACAAGCCCAGCTGCTCCATTCTCTCAGCATATGACAGTCTCGCCATCCCGGGAAATAACCTTGTAAACTTATGATGCACTCCCTCAATAGCAAGAATGTCCTTCCTCAAATTAGGAGACCAAAACTGCACACAATACTCCAGGTGTGGTCTCACTAGGGCTCTGTACAACTGCAGAAGGACCTCTTTGCTCCTATATTCGATTCCTCTTGTTATAAAGGCCAACATGTCATTCGCTTTCTTCACTGCCTGCTGTACCTGCATGCTTACTTTCATAGACTGATGTACAAGGACCCCCAGATCCCGTTGTACTTCTCCTTTTCCCAACTTGACGCCATTTAGATAGTAATCTGCCTTCGTTTTTGCTACCAAAGTGGATAACCTCACATTTATCCGCATTAAACTTCATCTGCCATGCATCTGTCCACTCCCCCAACCTGTCCAAGTCACCCTGCATTCTCATAGCATCCTCCTCACAGTTCACACTGCCACTTTGTGTCATCTGCAAATTTGCTAATGTTACTTTGAATCCCTTCATCCAAATCATTGATGTATGATTTATGATGGGCTAATTCTGCTCATATGACTAACAAACTTATGAACTTCCATGTCCAGAGTAGTACCACGGGGTAATTTATCATTATCTGAGGTAGCACACAAGGTCTCAGTTTAACATTTCACCTGAATGATGGCACCTCAACGAATTTGCCAGGTGTCAGCTGAGATTTTGCGGTTAATTCTTAACCCATCTGTGGAAACTCAAGTCAAAAATGTCCCAGGACAAAAGGGCAAGAAATGAAACTGGTCTAATACATGAAGAATAGCCATATCCCCTGGTATGGCTCCTGCCTTGAAGAAAAAAATGTTTTTAGGTAAATTGGGCAAAACAACATTTTTCATTTACTGAGTTCACCAGCTGTGCTTAATTTTGAATAAAAAAAAGAAACACACTGAATGATAATTAATTAGTGGGATCACAAGAGTTGGAAAATGAAAGCCATATTGGGCACTGAAATTGTCATCTCCGGTTGCTGCTCAGAAACAACAAGGAAGCAGGCAGTTCTATTATTGGGTCATCCATAATTCAAACCAGCCATCAAAGAGTTTTTTAGCCTTCAGCCTGAGCCTTCAGAAGATGAAAAATAAAAAGGAAAGCTTCATTAAAGGCCAACAAACATTAGAAGATGGTGGCTCACAAAGCAATGAAAGTGATGTGATTAACATACTCTCCCCTATCTCATTGACAAAGGCCTATTCCACTTCACACAGCTGATGAAAATTCAGTATTACGGCAACAATGCAAGTTTTATAAAATGATACAGTATATTTCAAACACACAATTTCCAGCACTAGGCTTGTTCACAGATAGTACATTACAATGCGCAGCTGGAGAACAAGCTATTTGATATGCCGCTCTTTACTTGTTTTAAAAAGCAAATTTAACCTTACCTATATTCATCTGTGCAAGAGAAAATGAAAGAGACTACTTTAACTGCACCATTTGGTTGGGACGATGTCTTTAACATTGGTGAAACCAAGTAAATGTTTCAGTGAGTCCAGTTACAGCATTTTCTTTACATCTCCAAAACCGAGCATTTAGATAAAGTCATAGCGGCATACATTGTGGAAACAGGCCCTTCGGCCCAACTTGCTCAGGCCGACCAACATGCCTCATCTGCACTAGTCTCACCTGCCTGCATTTGGCCCATATCACTCTAAACCTATCCTATCTATGTAACCATTCAAATGTTTTTTTAAATGTTGTGAGCCTCAACTACTTCCTCTGGCAGCTCATTCCATACACCAACCACAAGTTGTGTAAAACAGTTGCACCTCAGGCTCCTATTAACTCTTCTCCCCCTCACTCTTAACTTATGTCCTCTGCTTTGCGATTCCCCTAAAAGACTGCAAAGACAGAGAGTTTCACCCAGAGTTGTGAATCTGTGGAATTCTCTGCCACAGAAGGCAGTGGAGGCCAATTCACTGAATGTTTTCAAGAGAATTAGATTTAGCTCTTAGGGCTAAAGGAATCAAGGGATATGGGGAAAAAGCAGGAAAGGGGTAGATTTTGGATGATCAGCCATGTTCATATCGAATGGCGGTGCTGGCTCAAAGGGCCTAAAGGCCTACTCCTGCGCCTAGCTTCTATGACAGGGTAAAAGACTGTGCATTTACCCTGTCTATTAATCTCATTATCTTATATGCCTCCATAAGATCACCCCTCATCATCCTGTGCTCCAAGGAATAAAGTCCTAGACTACTCAATATCTCCTTATAGCTCAGGCCCTCGAGTCCTGGCAACACCCTCATGTTTTCTTTGCACCTAAGCAACATCTATATAATTAAAAGTCTCATCTTGACCACATCCTGTCTGCGCTGTATATTAATTTTAGAAAAAACGAGGATCTGTATCTGTGATTTTTGGCCTTCTTACTCACACAGTCCTCCTCTGCTGAGCCAGCCCCGAGGATTTTTCCCATCGATGAAAAATAAAAAAGTTATGAGTGTTTAAAAAACCTTGAGATCAGCTGATTGGTCCTCTCACCTGTCAATCACCGGGATGAAGGTAACGCCCCTTCCGGTGGGGGCAGGGCTACAAAATCCCGGATGCCTGGACGTGAGTCAGTCACTCTGCAAGATCGCGAGGGAGAGGCCACGACTGTCATTCTAAGCTGTGAATCTCCGACTCTCCGTGGATTACCATCCCCGCGGGGAGGAGGCGAAGACGGCGCAGAGAGAGAAGGCAAAAGCGAGGCTGCAGGGCCGGCGTGCTAGCCAGGCTACGGAGGCAGCCACTGAAATCACCGCTTCCCAGCCTGTCTCTCACAAACGCCAGATCCCTCGCAAACAAGAAGGGACACAAGATGGCGACAGTCAAGCAGGTACGAAGCTCGGCAGGTGCTGTGGGTTTGCTCTTGAAACCATCCAAAACTACCAATTCAATTAACACTCCGTCTCAAAAATTGATTTTAATTGCTTTCATTGATTTTAACCCCTGCCTGGGGTTTGTCTGGCTTACACTGATGCTGCTCCTAGCTGATGATATAGAGGTGAATCCTGGCCCGCTATCTGTGAATGTCGCAGGCCTAAACACCATAAATGGCTGGAAAATCTACCCGTCTGCGCTCCTCCTACCATCTGCAGTGTTCCCGTGGCTGCCTCCTCCAGTGGCGCCGTGGTTCTTTCCTGGTGGACTGCTCGGGACCAGCGACAAACATCCTGCGGCCCAGACCTGGGACGGGGGCACGACAAGGCCCCCGGTGGTCCCTCGGGCCGCTTCATCGACGTCTGCGGATCTCCACCGGCACCAGGGTACAACAGCGGTTCCGCGCTCACGACCTGCGGTCCAGCAGCTGGCTCTCTCGGCCCCAAGGGATTCCCGGGCTGACTCACCGACCGCATCAGATACTCCACAAACTGGAACTGCTAATATGATGGTCCAGGAGACCAAAAACAATCACAATAGCATTACGGTCGCTAAGATGGGTGAGTCCTCCAATGTCACAAAGCAAAACTGGCAGAGAAATAAAACGATTACTAAACATCGTCAATACAGATTCCTCCAGACTTTAAACCACGCTCATGTCCTATGGGACTCAAAAGCTAAACCAAGGGGTCTATTTGGTGGACACTTGAATATCAGAAGTATCATATCAAAATGCGATCAAGTACAACATCTGCTTAATAACTCAAACTTGGACTTTCTGTGTATTTCTGAGACTTGGCTACACGCCAACTCTCCAATGGCTGGTCTAAATGTACCGGGGTATAACATCTTCAGAAAAGACAGGTCTGAGGGTAGAGGTGGGGGGGGTGATGTTTTATGTAAGGGATCACTTAAAGTGTAAACAAATACAATGGTCATGTGTAAATAACATAGAATGTATTGGTCTCACGATAATCCTCTCCCCACAAATGACGATCACACTAATTGGAATTTATAGACCTCCATCAGCCCCTAGTATATTTTATGAGGAACTGCAAGCTATTCTTAAAGAATGTAATTTTAAGAAAGAGGTTATTTTACTTGGAGATCTTAATATAAATTGGAATGACAAAACAAATCGAAAACGTTTAAAATCAATAACAAATAGCTTTGATCTCTCACAACAAATTACAGGACCCACTAGAATAAGTAGCTCATCAGAAACATGCATAGACTTGGTCTTCAGCAATAAATATGACAGAATACAAAAAACATATAATATGGTTACAGGTCTCTCTGACCATAATTTGATCCTCTTTTCAAGAAAACTGTCAAAAAATAGGTTCACCTGTCACTCCAGTAAAAGGTCTGAGCAACTAAGAATACCCAAGGGTGAAATAAAAAACCTGGAAAATGCCTTGAATGAAATTAACTGGTCTGATCACCTCAACCATGAACACGTTGATGAAAATTGTAATGTATTTATGGCAGTTATTCAAGAAAAAATGAATTGTTTTATGAAAAAGATAAAACCAAAACCACGGAAAAAGAATCATCTTCCCTGGCTAAATAGTGAAATATGGTCACTGATGAAATTGCGAGACCATACCCTTAAGATATCCCTGAAGACAAAAGCAGCACATAATAGGCAAATATTTACCTCACTCAGAAATAAAGTCACTAAAGAAATCAGGAATGCTAAGGCAAACTTTTTTATTAATGTAATAAGCAACGCAAGAGGTAATGCTAAGGAGATTTGGACAAACATAAGGAAACTAACTGGAAATAATATCATCAACAAGAACATTAGGGAGTTGCAACTAAATGAAAATCTGACTAATGATCCAAATGAGATTGCAACAGCCCTTAACACGTATTTTATAGATTCTGTGAAGAACTTGACTCATAGTTCCTGTTCCGCAGTCCGACATGCTATGCCGCTGAACACTGCTTCTCCGGTTCTTATTTTGAATGAAGTGTCTCAGCCATGGGTTAACAGGATTATTTGTGGTCTTAAAAATTCAAAAGCCGAAGATGCTTTTGGTATGGATATAATGTTTCTTAAAGCTCATAAGCAGTCACTCATTGCTCCAATTACCAGCATCATCAACAAGTCCATAAACGAATGTGTATTCCCAAATTATTGGAAATCTGCAGTAATAACTCCAATTTTAAAATCAGGAGACCCCACTATAATTAGTAATTATAGACCAATAAGCATTCTTCCGGCAATTTCCAAGATAGCTGAAAAATGGGTTGCAGGACAGATAATTAAACATTTAAACAATAGTCCATATACCCTAAACCCAATGCAGTTTGGCTTCAGAAAATATCACTCCACTGAGACGGCACTTTGCTTCTTTTTGGAAAATATGAAGTCCAAAATTGATGCAGGTGGTGTTATAGGAGCTGTTTTTCTTGATTTACGAAAAGCCTTTGATACTGTGAACCATTAGATCTTGATGACCAAATTGTCCTATTTTAACCTCTCTTTGAGCACGATGAAATGGATTGAGTCATATATGGTACAGAGAAAACAATGTGTTAGAGTGCACAACAGTAAATCTGCAACTTCTAAAAACCCTCTTGGTGTACCTCAAGGTTCAATCTTGGGACCGCTATTATTCAGTCTGTACATTAATGATCTACCAAGTAGCTGTACATCAAATGTAACTTGCCAGATGTATGCTGACGATGCAGTTGTGTATGTACATGCCAAAAACAAACATCAAGCTGCACAAGACCTATCAGCTGCTATGATTAATGTGTCAAACTGGTTGCAGTTTTCTGATCTACATCTTAATGTGTCAAAGACTGTCTGTATGTTTTTCTCCAAAAAGGCAAGTACTGATGGAGATCCTGATGTGTTTGTACATGGAACAAAACTTAAAATTGTACATGAGTTTAAATATTTAGGAATCGTGATCGATTCACAGCTCTGCTTCAAACAACAGGTGAAAAGAACAGTAAATTTAATAAAATTTAATTTGTCCAACTTTAGATATATTAGAAATAATTTAACTATTGATTCAGCCAAACTATACTTTAATGCAATGATTGTGCCATACATGACCTACTGTATAACAACTTGGTCACTGGCATGTAAGTCCACACAAAAGCCTGTTGAAATTGCTTATAAACAAGCCCTAAAAACTCTTGACAAAAAGCCCAGAATGTACCATCACTAGCATCCTGAAGAAATTTGATCTGCTGAGCTGGGAAAACGTAATAAAATATTCGGACTCGATTTTGGTTTACAAAATCTTCCGTGGACTAGCCCCACCTCCGTTAAAGGACTTCATAAAGAAAAACACAAATAGATCGACAAGAGCAGCCTCCAGGGGTGATTGTATAGTCCCGTTTAGGAAAGGTGTCTTTGGGCAGTCAGTATTTTCATATCGAGCGTCGCAGACCTGGAACGCGATACCATGCGTCATACGGGATCTGCCAACCCTTACCTCATTTACCAAACATCTAAAAACATGGTTACTGCAAAATCAAAATTGCAATCATAATCTACCTTAAAATTATCCTATGGTACTCTTTTATTGCTACTTTTTTACTTTATTGTTTGTTTTGTTTTTGTTTTTGTCTTTTGTTTTTACCTTGTTTGGGATGTGTTTACCTTGTATGGGACTAAAGATGGAAATTAGCTACTGGCTACAATCTTGCATATTACATGCAAATGTTTATTAATATGCACTGTCCCTAATAAAATCAATTCAATTCAAATCAACTGAACTATGAGTCTGCAATGTACTTGCAATAAATGATTTGTGAGCCCTTAATGACAATGCCATGAGTTGTTTGGCCTGCTGCCCTGCCTGTGCTTGAAAGTGCAAAGCTTAATTGGAAATGAAATGAAATTAAATGACAATACCATAAGTTGTTTGGACTGCTGCCCTGCCTGTGCTTGAAACTGCAATGCTTTAATAGGTCCGACTGTGTTTGGAAGGAATAAATGCTTTATTAGGTCCAACTGTGTTTGGAAGGAATAAATGCTTTATTAGGTCCGACTGTGTTGGAAGGCATAAATACTTTATTCGGTCCGACTGTGTTTGGAAGGAATAAATGCTTTATTAGGTCCGACTGTGTTTGGTAGGAATAAATGCTTTATTTGGTCTGACTGTGTTTGGTTGGAATAAATGCTTTATTAGGTCTGGATGGCTGTGATTGGAAACTAAATATTCCAGGATGTTGTTGCTTCAGGTGTGATAGAATTGGAGGGGCAAGAGGTGGAGGTGTTGCATTGCTTGTCAGGGAAGATATTACAGCAGTGCTTTGGCAGGATAGATTGGAGGGCTTGTCTAGGGAGGCTATTTGGGTGGAACTGAGAAATGGGAAAGGTGTAGCAACAATTATAGGGGTGTATTATAGACTGCCTAACGGGGAGCGAGAATTGGAAGAGCAAATATTAGTAGTAAGCACAAGGTAGTGATTGTGGGAGATTTCAATTTTCCACACATAGACTGGGAAACACATTCTGTAAAAGGTCTGGATGGTTTGGAGTTTGTAAAATGTGTGCAGGATAGTTTTTTGCAACAATACATAAAGGTACCTACTAGAGAAGGGGCAGTGCTGGACCTCCTGTTAGGAAATGAGACAGGTCAGATGGCGGAGGTAGGTGTTGGGGAGCACTTCGGGTCCAGTGATCACAATACCATTAGTTTCAATATAATTATGGAGAAGGTCAGAACTGGACCAAGGGTTGAGATTGGAGAAAGGCTAACTTTGAGGAGATGCGAAATGATTCAAAGGGAGTGAATTGGGACATTTTGTTTTATGGGAAGGATGTAGTAGAGAAATGGAGGACATTTAAAGGTGACATTTTCAGAGTACAGAATCTTTATGTCCCTGTTCGGTTGAAAGGAAAGAGTAATAATTGGAAAGAGCCATGATTTTCAAGGGAAATTGGACACTTGGTTCGGAAAAAGAGAGAGATCTACAATAATTATAGGCAGCATGGAGTAAATGAGGTACTTGAGGAGTGTAAAGAATGTAAAAAGAATCTTAAGAAAGAAATTAGAAAAGCTAAAAGAAGATATGAGTTTGCTACAGCTATATTAATAGCAAAAGGATAACGAGGGATAAAATTGGTCCATTAGAGAGTCAGAGTGGACAGCTATCTGCAGAGCCAAAAGAGATGGGAGAGATATTGAACAATTTATTTTCTTCGGTATTCACCAGGGAGAAGGATATTGGATTATGTGAGGTAAGGGAAACAAGTAGAGTAGCTATGGAAACTAGGAGGATCAAAGAAGAGGAAGTACTGACACTTTTGAAAAATTTAAAAGTGGATAAGTCTCCAGGTCCTGACAGAATATTCCCTAGGACATTGAGGGAAGTTAGTGTAGAAATAGCAGGGGCTCTGACAGAAATATTTCAAATGTCATTAGAAACGGGAATGGTGCCGGAGGATTGGCATACTGCGCATGTTGTTCCATTGTTTAAAAAAGGTTCTAAGAGTAAACCTAGCAATATAGACCTGTTAGTTTACTGTCATATATATGGTGTGTGAATCAGTGTGTGTGAGTGTGTGTATGTATGTGTGTGAGTCTGTGTGAGTGCGTGTGTGTGCGTATGTGTGTGTGTGTGTATGTGTGTGTGTATGTGAATGTATGTGTGTGTGTGTGTATGTATGTGTGTGAGTGTATGTGTGTGTGTATGTATGTGTGTGAGTGTGTGTGTGTGTGTGTGTATATATGTGTGTGAGTCTGTGTGTGTGCGTGTGTGAGTCTGTATGTATGAGTGTATGTGTGTGTAAGTGTGTGTGTGTGTGTAAGTGTGTGTGTCTGTGTGAGTGTATCGCCGCGCAGCATCTGTGGAGAAAAAGGAGCAGGTGACGTTCCTGGTCGAGACCCTTCTTGGGTTTGCAGTCTGAAGAAGGGTCTCGACCAAAACGACACCTATTCCCTTTTCTCCACAGATGCTGCCTGACCCACTGAGTAGCTCCAGCATTTTATGTCAATCTTCGGTATGTACCAACCTCTTTGGTATGTACCAGCATCTGGAGTTCCAATTGCTTGATAGTCTTTGGCCTGCTCCTCCTCTCTTCCAGCTCCCTCCCACCCCACCACCCACAATCAGCCTGAAGACGGGTCCCGTCCCGAAAGGTCACCGATCCGTGTCCTCCAGAGATGCTGCTTGACCCACTGTGTTACTCCAGCATTTTTTGTGTCTATCCACGTGTAACAATTGTTTGCTGTTTCTGCATTTTATCCTTCCCCTGTCCTGGACCGTCGCGGGTGGGTGACAGAGCTCTTATGATCTCTGTTAACGACTATGTCCCGCCTCCCGGCCAGTCAGTGAGAGCTTTTGCTGCTCCTCCTACCTGGCCGTGAGTGGGCGTCTCTGCCCCTCGCAGTGGCGACCAAAGATCTTTGGTGGCGACTATGTCGGTCTGGGGGCTGCAGCGGGGACCGCCGTGGAGGAGTCACGGCGCTGCGCCAACTGAATCGATCTGTACCCAAAGCGTGGATGGAAGAGAAGATATGGGGAGCGCTGGCGCACATTTTCTTCCGTGTGGTTTCATAGTGTAGTGGTTATCACGTCTGCTTTACACGCAGAAGGTCCTGGGTTCGAGCCCCAGTGGAACCAAGTGTTCGTTTTTATTAGATTCTTAATTGTTTTGTAATTTAAAGTTTCTACACAATGTTTTAATTGTTTTTTAAAAATATATGAAAACTGATAGCGTTAAATCAACCAGCAGTTGATTGTTCTTTGAATTACTTTATCAAATCATTCTGCATGTGCATGAGCTAAAGTAAAATCAAGAAGTGAATTATTGCAGACAGAAATAACTGGTTTCCAAAAGAAGAGTGCTGAAGTAGCTCAATAGGTCAGGCAGCTTCAAAGATTATAGAGGAGCTCCTCTATAATCTTTGGGCAGCATCAGGAGAGAAGGAATGGGTGACGTTACGGGTCGAGACCCTTCTTCAGACTAGTCAGGGGAAAGAGAAACGAGATATAGACGGAGGCTAGGGCTACACGTGTGTGTGTGGGGGGGGGGAATTCAAGGGTATTGCAAGGGGTGACATTGAATTGAATTTAATTTAATCCTTTATTTGTCATTCAGACCTTTCGGTCTGAACGAAATGTCGTTGCCTGCAGCCATACATGTAATAACAAACAATACACAATAAACACAAATGAACATCCACCACAGTGAGTTCACCAAGCACCTCCTCACTGTGATGGAGGCAAAAGTCTTAGGGTTGCTGTCTCTTCTCCCTCTGCGCTGAAGCGATACCCCACCGGGCGATGGTAAGTCAGTCCCGCGGTTCAAGCTCCGCGGCCCGGGGGTGGTCGAAGCTGTCGCCCTCCAGTCCAGCGGACGCACCTGTTGCCACGGGAGCTCCGGAAAACAGGCATCAACCTGTGACCTGCGAGCTCCCGACGATATCATCCACTGGCCCGCGGCCGAGCCCCGGATTCAGGTCGCTGCCGCCAGAACGCCGCCTCAGCACCGTCTCCACCCCGCACCGGGCCGCCCACACGGGAGCGTCTCAGCCCCGCACCGGGCTGCCCCCACGGGAGCGCCTTCCAGCCAGGAACCGGGCCGTCCTTAGGGGAGCACCTTCCAGCCGGGAGCCGGGAGCCGGGCCGCCCACACGGGAGCGCCTTCCAGCCCCGCACCGGGCCACCCACACGGGAGCGTCTCAGCGCCGCACCGGGCCACCCACACGGGAGCGCCTTCCAGCCGGGAGCCGGGCCGCCCTCACAGGAGTGTCTCAGCCCCGCGCCGTCCACCCTCACCGGAGCGCCGAGTCTTGCCGCTGCCCGAACGCCGCCGCAGCTCAAAGACGGCCAGCCTCGCGTTGGTAAGTCCTGGCTGGCTCTACCTCCGGAGCCTCGAGGTCGGTCACAGGTTGGAGGCCATTAGGCCTCAGCTCAGGCGGGGGAAGAGAAGGGGGATACGACAAAAAAGTCGCATTCCCCTGAAGGGAGAGACAGAAAGCCCTGTTTCACACCCCCCCCCCCCCCCCCCCCCCCCCCACATAACACAACCTAATAACCAAAAGTTTAACTGAACAAGACAAAAAAAACACAAAAAAGTAAAAACAGACAGACTGCAGGCGAGCCGCAGCCGTTTCACAGCGCCGCCACTTCCGGACGCTGTTGAAACAGGAGATGTGGAGTCAGTATGGATAGAACTAAGGAATTGTAAGGGTGAAAAGACCTTAATGGGACATCTACAGGCCCCCAAACAGTAGTCTGGATATAGGGTGCAAGTTGAATCAGGAGTTAAAATTGGCATGTAGTAAAGGTAATGCTACAATTGTTATGGGAGATTTCAACATGCAGGTAGCCTGGGAAAATCAGGTTGGTACTGGACCCCAAGAAAGGGAGTTTGTGGAGTGCCTCCATGATGGATTCTGAAGCAGCTTGTATTGGAGCCTACCAGGGAGAAGGCAAATCTGTATTTAGTGTTATGTAATGAACCAGATTTGATAAAGGAATTTGAGATTAAGGAGCCATTAGGAGGTAGTGACCATAATATGGTCAAGTTTAATCTACAATTGGAGAGGGAGAAGGGTAAATCGGAGGTGTCGGTGTTACAGGTACGGAATAAAGGGGACTATGGAGTGTAAGTTATTGGGGCTAATCCTCCTAAATAATGGAAGAACTTGGATAAGGACATGGATATTTTAAAAAGACAGATTTGCTGGCTGCAACGGAAACCCCCCCCAATCCACAGAAAGAATCAATTTCAAGTTTCAAACCCGTCTGGCCTGTGGACTTGGACATCACACAACGGTGTGAACAGGAAAGGCTGAGACGGAGATAACGAGATTCTCTTGGATACACAAAGGAAGGAACCAAGCCTCAGCAGACGGTGGTAAACAGGCCAGCTGAAGCACAATCACCATCGGGGATGATAACGATCAGGCTGAGGGATCATGACATCAGCAAACCCCTTATCATCGGAAGCCTATTGTTCATGCCAGATCGAAACTGGGAAACATCAAAAGAACCCCTTCTATCCAGAGGACCACCTGGGGGTTTCAAAGGAAGCTCAGGTATGAAAGCCGAAGTCAAGCCAGAACTCTCTCTCTCTTCCTGCTCTTCCTGCTCTGCTGGACAGCTCGTGGGCCTGCATCGACTTAGCCGTGAGTATCCTGGTGACCTGGTGAACTTCCCGAAATAGGATAGAGGTCGAGGGGGAGTAAAATTGTGTTAAAAGTAAGTTTTACGACGTGCCCGATAGTCTTCTGTCCATAGTCTTAGTTTAAAGCATAAGTTTAGCCACGAATTGTGTAGTGTTGGTGAGATTCGATTTCTCATTGTTTAATAAAGCCTGTAAATTTTAGACTTGCTTTGAGTCCATCTTGGTTTCTGTTTTCTCTCATCGGCACACTCTGGTCAATTCAACCTTTTATCATATCCCACCATAATTCCGAGGTCTAGAACCTAGGGGAATCCTTTTTGTGGAGTAAAGGGAAACGCAAAACCCCTACAGAATGGCGACCATAGCAGGACCTCGGTGGTTTGGGATATGTGATTTGTCAGAGGGGGTGAGAGAACGTAGCAAGATGGAGGAGAGAATCTCCTCTTATCTGTTTAAAAAGATCAATCTCACCAAACAATGGGTGATAGCACTGTTGAGAGCAGAGCAGCCTGCAGAAGCTGCAGCTCAATGGACGGAAAGCAAAGCGTATAATAAAGGGCAGGAAAAGGCAGTTTGGCTAGCGTGCCTATCACAGCAGGTAGCAAAAATGCAGAGACAGGTAGATTGACTGGAAGAGCAACTGAGAGAAGCTAGGGCCAGCGCTGAAGAAAGCGCTAGAGAAGGGGAAGGGCTTTCTGAGGAATGCAGTAAAGCCAGGCAGTGTATCTTGCAGGCGAGGGAGTCCCACAGAAATGCCCAGGAATTCCTCCAATGCCAGGTGGTAGAGGCAAAGGAGAGGGAACGGAACGCCCAGGAACTCCTGGCTCAGAGTACACAGAAGTGCAGGGAGCTGGAGGGAAAGTTCCAGGATATACAAGCAGCATACAGGGTGACCCGTAGCGAGCTAGGCAATAGTGATCACGGGTCTTGCCAGGCGAGGATAGCGCAGCTGGAGGAGACTCTGTCCAAGACTAGGGGACGGGTTCACCTGGTAGGACCAGGGGGGTCCCCCGGGGGCAGAGGGCTTCCCTCAGCAGATGATTTCCCAGGGGTAAAGGGGAATAGACCGCCTCCTGAGGCGCCGGGGATAGGTCCGGGTCGGCAGGTGGGGTTCGGGTTGTCCGGGGAGGGACAGGCCCAAGGAGGGGCGGGAGAGCACCCTCAGTTAGCGGCTTCCGCGCCATGTGTAGCACACCACGAGTTGGTGGGGTTACCGATCATGGTGGGAGAGCCGGGGGTAAAGGGGCAACAGCCCCGAGTAGGGCAGATGTGCCCGGTACGGCAAAGGAAATATGGTCCCCCGGTAGGGCAGGCAGATAGGGGGCCCATAGAGAGTGATATCATCATTCCCCATGGGGCACATGTGCTGAGGGGGATGGTGGCTCAGGTTCCCAAGTTAACCAGGGCGGGAGACCCGTCATTGCATTTTATGGAGGTGCAGCAGGCAGCCGACATAAACGATTGCGATTAGGTAGAACGGGTAAAGCTGCTACTGATGACCCTAGATTCATACCTATGCAAGGCGGTGACCTCCAGGGAAGGGGGAAGGCCTGAAACATGGGTAGCGGCACAGACAGCGGTTCTGGAGGCCATGGGGTTGAATCAGGGTAGTCCTTTCACCAGTGTGGGTGAGACGAAGCAGCAGGTAGCTGAGTCACCGGACATGTTCGCAGACAGGCTGTGGGCAGTGTATGAGGGAGCGTGTGGGATGCCTTTAGATAGGCAGAATTTAGATGGGAGAACAGCTCACTGGCTGAAGACTCTGGTGGCGAATTGCCTCCCGCGAGTTAGGGCAAGGGCCGAGCACTGGTTCGACCCAGCTGACCCAAACCTTAATGAGGCGGTGGTGATCAGGAAGCTCACCCTTGCATACCGCAATGGAGAGAGAAGTGAGGAGGAGCCCTTTAAGGGCAAGGTGCACAAAATAGTACCGGCACCCCCCAAAAGGAGGCAGTGGAAACAGGAAGGCAGCCAGACCTCTTCCGAGATGAGGCCGGTGTGCTACGGGTGTGGGAAGCCCGGGCACTACAAGAGGGAGTGCAGAAACCTAAGTAGAGCAGTGGGGGATAGGACCCCGGTAACAATAGATATAAAGGATCTAATTACCTATTTGCAGTCAAAGACGGGAGGGTCCGGACAGGTAGCCATGGCAACAGGCCAGGGCGCGCCCGTATCCGCACCCCCGGCACCTTTATGACTGCCAGTGAAACAGCCCACATTCCTATGCCCGTTAGAGTGTGGCCCATGTGGGAGACCCTGGGTCAAGATGGAGATCCAGGATGTGGTCGGGAGTTATCTGCTGGACATTGGTGCTTCCAGTATCATTGTCCACACGGACAACCCCCGTACATCCCCTCTATCTAGTAGGGCGCCCTATAGTCCACGAGGCGAGGGAAATCAGAGGGCGGATTGCTTGGCCAGGGAAGGAGCCAGGAGTGGGAAAGCATGGGATCCCCATGAGGAAGGACAGGTAGCTGCAGCCAGGGAGCAGCCTCGAGAAAAGGAGAGTGTGGGAGTGGTTTTGGCCCCGGACCTGACCATGGTCCAGGCACAAGACCCCATTTTAAAGGCTGCCTCAGCAGCCATTTGCAGGCAGGAGAAGATAGAGGGACCGTATGGGGGTAAAGATCAAGAACAGACCCGGGTTGATGTGGAAACCGTAGGGGAGCCAGGCAAGTCCACAGGTAGTCAGCCTGAAGCAGCCGGCTGTGTTCCAGGGCGAGGACTGGAAGCAGCGGAGAAGGATGCTGACTCCAGCCCTCCGCAGGCAGGTACCGTAGACTGCCTAAGAGAGGCAGAACTAGCAGAAGCAGAGGAGATGGAGGTATTACCTCTGGTGTGGGAACCCCCGGTCAGACGTAGGAGTGACAGGGTCAGGTGGTCCCCATCCCTAATTAAACCTAGGGCTGGGGCCGGCCACAGGAGGGCCGGGAAGGAGAGTGGTCGAAACAGGGCACTATGGAGTGCGGCTGGAGGGAGCCCAGTCTCCACAGGGAACGTAGGGGTATCTCTAAACCCCGTAGTGCAAAGGGAGGTGAGGGGCAGTCAGGCCCCTCGACAGGAGGAGTTCTGGCCTGCACGGGTGGGCCCACCAGAGGGGTGGCCCCAGCGTGACGGGGACCAGTTATGTGTTGGCCACCCGGAGACGGGTGGCGTTGTATATAGCATTGGTTTGTGTGTAAGTAGATGTAGTTAGCGTAATTAGATATAGGGTTTTGTATAGCTACAGGGGAGTACAGGGACAGACAGTACGGGATCAAAGGGATGTGCTGTGGAAAAGTAGACCACAACAGACAAAATCAAAACCCCAAATGCCATTTTAGGCGGATAGCTTTGTGGAGGCAAGGAGGTGTTTTGCTTTGTTTTCCAGATAAGTAGCCCCACCGTAAGGATGATGGCAACGATGTGCCTCCGGGTGTGCGTGGCGCGTCGCGGAGACACGGAGGAGTACCCGCATGGTGCCCCCGCGAGACGGAATTATTATATCAGGCCCTGCTAAAAGACATGTTCCAGAAATTCCACAACCTGGATTTTGGGGACATAGACATAGAAGAGATGTACCACGGGGGAGGGGATTTCACGTTGGGGTCCGGTAGGCAAAGACGAGGGGTGGTTAACGACGGGTTTACAGCATTTAACACAGGGACGTCTATTATTAATAGCATGGACAACGTAGAACTGGCCTTGCAGATCAATCAGTTGAAGGGCCAGTTGCGAAAGGTTCTGGGGGAGGAAAATGCGGTGGTAGGATCGGGACTGCACGAAGAGGTGGCAATGACTCTACATCTAAAAGAAATCATAGCGCAATTGGAGACACATGCAAAAACGATAAACGCTTTGATTAAAGAGGACCGGAATGCGTCCGATCAGGCTGCACAGAATGAGGTGTGTGGGCTGTATGGTGCGTGGTTGTTGGGGGAGGGGAGGAGCAACCTGGAAGACCTAAGGCAAGGTCGGGTCCCCTCCTGGATAAGCAACCAGCACCTAGCAGCGCTACACCCTTATAACAGCACTTTGAGTCCTTGTCAGCTTCGTGTGGCCTCCGAGGCCTACCCTGGTACCGGTGGATTGCGGAAAATCCAATCACACCATAATGGGAGTGGTCGTAAGAATCCCGGTGATGGGAACCTCGGCACGACCAGCTCCTCTGTACCGAGTGGAGAACGTGGGAGTTGTTCGTGGGGGGGGTGCATATTCGCTACGGGAAGGTCCCGCCCTATGTCATAGTGAGGGAGCAAGCTGTGACAGGCATTGACCTTTTGGGTTGTCGGAGCCGGGGAGCACAGGTAATCCTGTGTCCCCAGCACATGGGCGCTGAGGTTAGGCCTCAGTGTGGGTTCAGGACTGTTGTGGCACAGCCTATAAACTTTACCATGGAGGCGATGGCGGCAGACCATGTCCCTCCACAGGTGGCGTATATAGGCAGTGGGACGTACTGTGTCACCACAAGTGCCCAGCGGTATCAGCACGGATCACAGCTGTGGTGCCCGATACCGCACAGCAGCTTCTGCTTTAAACCCAGGGCAGAAGTCCATGTGGCACAGCAGCGAATATTACCCATCCCGGAACCTTCTTCGGTTCACCTCTCGGTACGAGAAAATGTAAATGACTTATTTAACTATGTTGCCCATTTTGGGTATGATATTCCCCCAGTGAATGAAAAATTAAAAGAGTTGCTGGTGGCGGTCGAGTTGTCGCACAAACACTTCTTCTCCCTGGAACAAAAGACTCTGGATATCGCCAGGGAGATCGAAGGGATCAAGTCTCCAAGTTGGTGGGACCTGGAGTCCTGGATCATAGTTCCAGCATGGGTCCGCATCGTGTCCCATGTTCTGATCATCTGCCAGATGATAATTGTGGTGTATTTGCTATGCATTAATTGCAAATTTAAAAGGCAGAGGAGGATGGCCAAATTACAACAGCTGGTAAATCGAGCCGCCCGACGTCACCGTAACGACACCCCATCACTGTAAAATGTCTGTACTCTAGTGCAATAGTTTTTGTACATAAATTGTAATCCCTGCATTTTCAGGGAATGGTCGTGAGGGTACTGTATGGTTTGTGGGATTGATGTAAAGAAAAAGGTGTATAGTGTAAGTTAATGTGTTTCGAGGGCCTAGTTTAGCGATTAAGGGGGCTTTCGGGGTACATAATTTCACCTTCTCACCAGGAGTGTTTACAGCTCTTGAGGCTGGAGGATTGCCCACTAACTTTGTCAATCGACACGGTCCGTGCAAGCCTGGACGTATCGTAGGGGCATGTAAGTTATTGGGGCTAATCCTCCAAAATAATGGAAGAACTTGGATAAGGACATGGATATTTTAAAAAGACAGATTTGCTGGCTGCAACGGAAAAACCCCCCAATCCACAGAAAGAATCAATTTCAAGTTTCAAACCCGTCTGGCCTGTGGACTTGGACATCACACAACGGTGTGAACAGGAAAGGTTGAGACGGAGATAACGAGATTCTCTTGGATACACAAAGGAAGGAACCAAGCCTCAGCAGACGGTGGTAAACAGGCCAGCTGAAGCACAATCACCATCGGGGATGATAACGATCAGGCTGAGGGATCATGACATCAGCAAACCCCTTATCATCAGAAGCCTATTGTTCATGCCAGATCGAAACTGGGAAACATCAAAAGAACCCCTTCTATCCAGAGTACCACCTGGGGGTTTCAAAGGAAGCTCAGGTATAAAAGCCGAAGTCAAGCCAGAACTCTCTCTCTCTCTTCCTGCTCTGCTGGACAGCTCGTGGGCCTGCATCGACTTAGCCGTGAGTATCCTGGTGAACTTCCCGAAATAGGATAGAGGTCGAGGGGGAGTAAAATTGTGTTAAAAGTAAGTTTTACGACGTGCCCGATAGTCTTCTGTCCATAGTCTTAGTTTAAAGCATAAGTTTAGCCACGAATTGTGTAGTGTTGGTGAGATTCGATTTCTCATTGTTTAATAAAGCCTGTGAATTTTAGACTTGCTTTGAGTCCATCTTGGTTTCTGTTTTCTCTCATCGGCACACTCTGGTCAATTCAACCTTTTTATCATATCCCACCATAATTCCGAGGTCTAGAACCTAGGGGAATCCTGTTTGTGGAGTAAAGGGAAACGCAAAACCCCTACAGGAGTCATGAGGTAGGAGCAGGCCAAAGTTGACTGGAAAGATACCCTATGGTACAGGTACTTTGGATCCGTCTTCACTAAGGAGGACACAACAATCTTCCTGATATACTAGTGGCCAGAGGATCTGGGGTGACGGAGGAACTGAAGGAAATCCACATTAGGCAGGAAATGGTGTTGGGTAGAGTGATGGGACTAAAGGCTGATAAATCCCCAGGGCCTGATGGTCTGCATCCTAGGGTACATCAGAGGTTCAAAGGTTCTTTATTTGTCATATACACCAATTGGTGTAGTGAAATGTGGATTGCCATTGCAGCACATTAAAAAGAATACAACATAAAAGTAATAAAGAAATTTAAACATAAAAACTTCCCCCCATAATGGTTCCCACTGAGGAAAGGCATAAAGTCCAGTCCCCATCCCATAGTCGGGCATATTGAGGCCTTCGATGTTCCAGGCCCTTCTCGCCGGGTGATGGTGCTGCGGCGTCGGGAGAATCTTCTCAGCGGCTTGGGATACCTAGAACGGCCGCTTCCTTACTCGAGACCGCGACTTCCGAAGCTAACATGCCGCGCTGGATGGAGCTCCACCACTGGTGATCTTGGCGAGAAATCCCAGGCTCCCGATCGGCGGTCCCAGCATCGATGATGGAGGCTTCTGAGCTGGAAGATAACAGGGGAGCCATCCCACTCTGGTCTAGGAGACGGATGGAAAAAGAGGACGAAGTTCAAAGTGGCCAGAGAAACCCATGGGTGAAGACATGGCAAGTCAAATTAGAAACACTGACAATGTGAGGTGGTACCATCAGAACCTATGAGGCAGAAGGAAGATTGGGCTGGAATTAATGAAAGGAAGTGTAACAAGACTGGTGATGATGGAAGCTGGAGCAAAAAAATAACTGCTGGAAGAACACAGCTGGCTGATGTTTCATTTCTAATCATACCCCCCCCCCCCTTCCCCCCTTTTTTGTGTCTACCATAAGTGTCAATATCAATGTAATGGCACAGGAAATGAATTTGAATATTCTAATGACTTTCAGCAGAATTACCAAAAATCAACCACAGCACCTTTACAAGATCACATAGGGATAGGCAATTAAAAGTATTGTTAATTATGTCCATATGCTTCAATGTTTACTTTCGGGTCCATTTAGAAAAAATGATTATGGCATGAAAGTTGCACAATTAAACTACATAAGCTACAGATGGATGAGTCATTCAAATGTGTCACGTTATTTTTGAAATACCTCTAATCATCAATAAGCCAGTGATGGCCCTCACTTTCACTAAGTAAAACAACAGAGGCCCTGACCCGAAATGCCATCTGTCCATTCCCTGCACAGATGCTGCCGGACTGACTTTGTCTTGAGTTCTTGTCCCCATTGATCCAGAGCAGTGCAGTTTAGCCACGTACCTTTAATAACCCTTTTAATTTTTATAATTTGAAACAATTACGTTTTGTTCTGTTCTGAAAGAATTGGGGAAACAGGGAATGCCAACGTTTAGAGAGAGGTCTAGGATAATGCAATACAGGCACTTGCATAAAATATTGTTCCCAAGATTGTTTAAAGGAATTTTGAAGATAGCACTTCAGTACCATTCCCTGACAGCAGTATTTGACATAATGTCCAAGTGATCAAGGGAGGTGATCTTAGAGGGGAGGATGCTCCTCAAACTGTGGAGCATCCTGGACAACACAGCTCACCCACTCCATGACACACTGGTCAACCTGAGGAGCACCTTCAGCAACAGACTATTTCGACCAAGATGCAGGACAGAACTCCACAGATCCCTCTTCCCTGTGGCTATCGAACTGTACAACTCTTCCCCCTTCTATCGTGGGGTAGACTGGCTCCCCTCCCCTCCCCCCCCCCCCCCCCACCCCCAATCTTTGCACATCCCCAATCCTTTTCACCCGTCACTTTAATTTCATGTATTGTGTGTTTTTATGACTGTTGGCAGATCAATTTCCTTCCTGGAAAAAATAAAGTTCTATCTTATCGGGATCCAAAATAAATAGAATAATAGGAATAGAGCAGTAAAAAAAATAGTGCCTGTACTGTAAAAATGTTTCATGAAATTTGAAGTGGCAAGAGTAAATGGTGCAGAACAAACTAAGCTGAACATGAAATTCAGCAGATTAAAAGCATGGTCAGTCATGTTTTTAAATAAAACTATGGGAATAGAGTTTTGTTTAAAACTCTATTCGAACATACAGTTACGAAGTTTGGAGGAAAGAAATCCAAAAAGTGTGGGATGTACAAGCAAGGATTTAATTAAATATTAAAAACATCAGGATAATACACGTTGAACTTTAAATGTATTTGTTTTATTTATGACTGAATACAACTTAAGTTTGGCTATAGTTGAAAGACTATTTTAATGAAGCAGCCATAATTGTATGGATTGGAGAAGTAAACAATGCAATTTTTCAAACAAGGAATTTTAATGCAATAAACATGTGGTTTAAGCAACACCTAATATACTGATAAATCAACAGGACTAATATCAGTCACAATAAATGTGGCTGCTGTAGTTAAATGAAAAACAAAATGATTTCAGAAAAGTTCCCAGTAATTTCAACCTTGCCGTGTACTGAAATTAACAGCTTTCAAAACGAATAGTTTCATAAAACATCACTGCATGGTCAACTGTTAGAAAGTTATTAACAAAATGCATTTGAATTAAATAGAATCAGCTTAAAATTATAAAGTTTTGTTCTCCAAGGATGCTGCTCGACTTGCTGAGCATTTCTAGTATTTTGTTTAAGCAAGTTATCAGTACTAAGAAAAGCATTCTGCATACAAAAGATACAAATGCTTTTTTCCAATGGAGTTGTGTATTAACCAATTGGGAAGCTTAGGGGATCAAATGCTTGAAGTATATCTGTAGATCAAAATCTGAGTCACTAACATAGAAAACAAGCAAGCAGTTAGGATTCATAAACTATTTCAATGTTATACGACTTTTAATATAAATAATTGAACAATCCACCATTAAACTTTCAGTAGCCAGTCCCTCCATTCAAAATAGAAATGCTGGCATAGAACGTTTATAAAAGTTTTGATAGGTTTCAATATCTCCCAAAAATATGAAGTTGACATTACTGACGTACTATCAATGGTTTCAAGAGGTTAACTATGGATGAAAGATCAAGAAAATAAATGGAAAATCCCCTCAATTTGCTCCATAAATGGTTGCAACAGACAACACGTGTCAAATAAAATCAATGTTAACTAACAAAACCTAACAGTTTATAAAATAGATGGTTCAATCAGTTGAGACTCTGCAAAAGTTCAAAAGGAAAATACAAATAAGTGATTCTTCTAAGCACAAAACAACAAATTCAAAACATTCATATTACGTGTAGTCTAGATAGCCAATTTTAAAAGATTGTTTTGTTTAGTCACTGGCATATTTGTCTGTTGAAGAAATGCAATTTTAACATTTCTATAACTGGCTCTCATTACTGAACTTTCCTTGTTGCAAACTGCAAACATGTGATGTTCCAGACAGGTATCCAATCGGAGATTAATTAGCACCAACCTGAGAATGGGCACAAGAACAGTTTAGAATAAAGATCAAAGATCTAAAAGTCTTTAAAATATGAATCACCCCGTTCCCACGGTTTCGTGAATAGTGAGATTCCCATTCTTTGCTTCTTGCTTTGTATCACTTGCCCTTTTACAATATTTTGTTACATTGTGCCATGCTTTTGCAAGATTGATAGTGTTTCTGATTCTATCTTTTTTGTAGCATTCAATCTCACCCAAATTTGGTGCTAATCCTACACAGTGGAGAACAATGCCCATTTCAACAGAACAGAAAAGAGGTACAAATGCTCAAGTATCTTAACCAAATATTAACATTGTTTATTTATACATGCAAAACTGCATGATCAAATGAAAAGTAAAACCACGGGAGCATAGCTAGCCATAAAGTTTGATATAAACAATGAAAACACTTTTATTCAGACATCTACATCAATAAGCAACAAGCATTTTCTGTTCAGTCCCCTGTAGTCACAGGCTACATAATTTTGAAACATAATGCTACTTTCAACCCTTGGTACATCATTGATAACATTTGAACAGATTGTTATTTAGCATCAATATTTATAGCTTTTAACGGTATGCTGTTCACACTAATTTATTAATGGGAAAACTATGTCAGAAATTAGAGCAGAAGGTACTATTTGGGGTACAGTGCTCATATTAACTCATACTGTCAAAATTATGTTCAGATTGCCGAGGAATACTTTACAAAGTGTCTTAAGTACCACTAACTAGAGTGAAATAAGGTGAACAAATAATAGGATCCACAGCAGTCTGCAACAGGCATATAAGATTTCAAAAAGATGTTCTCGGGAGATTTTCTTCAAACAGATCTCAACACTTCCACATTCTGGTCAATTACTTGTCTGTGGTACTGCTGGGTAATTCCTAATTAAAAAGGAAATAAAAATCAGCAGCCATACGGTTAGAATCAAAAGTATGTTAATTTCTTAATGACTTGGGGGTTGGGGGACGACGACAACATAGGAAATAGTTTTCTGTATATTTCTACAGAATTTGAATTGACCATCTAGAACCAGGTAGATATGCACCGTTAGTCTCACTGCATTTATACTGGTGAACACTTGGATAGCATGTGTGAAGATATTTTGTATTGAATTTGTGCAAACATCCTTGTGCAAATTGATTTTTCTATTTTTCATATAACAAGTTTCAATGTCCACCATTTGTTCTTATATTTAAAAACTATAACATTCAAAATAAATTAAAGACAAAATAACAACCTTATACAAGTATTGTGCTAGTATTGCATCATCTGGCACTGTTTTATCATTTAAGAAGAAATTGTCAAGCAGTGCACAAAATGGATATCACTCAAGGAGGTGAACAAAGATCATAACCTTGCATCAACATTGCTTGAAGTCCTAGCTGGAGATTACAAAGTTCGTAGGGGTGAGCCAAGCTTCTTGTAGGACCACTGGATTGCTTAATAATTTGCCGAGTCTAGTAGTAGTGTTTAGAACTTTTTATTTAGGCACAACGGTTATATGGCAACTGAACAAAGCATCTGCAGACCTTAACTAAAACTGAACATTTCATAACTAACAAAACAAAAAAAAACCCCATGGAATTACAACTAAAAGATTGAACATAACTAGCAGACAAAAGTCACTGGATATTCAACTCACAACTTTCACACAGAACACACTGCTGAAAAACAGGTTTTGTTTATAAATATATATATATGTGTGTGTGTGTGTATATATATATATAATAGCACCTTTGTATCATTAAAGGGGTTATTGTTCACAGTACTGTCTAGATTCTTATCAGTTGTAACTTTGAATTCACAAGCTGCTCTGTCATTGCATTCAGTAGACCCAAGGTTACCGTTTTTTTAAATAAACTAATCCTATCAACTCTAGACTAACCCTATCAATTATCTGCAAGAATTCCTATTCATTCTTTGTGAGGCCCTACAATCCCCCCTTTGATTACTACCAGAGAGAATTAATCATCTAAATAAGAATTTTTAAAAACTTGAATAAATTATACAATAAAGAAAGCAGTCATCATTATAAAATAATTCCAGTTCACTTTTGTTATTGATACTTGGTCTAGAGTGGCCCTTTTAACATGAGAGGCGTGTATCCAGGCTTTCTTCTGCTGGACCGTAACTGCAGCTTGCATGGTCAACAGCACCTGGAAAGGTCCTCACGCATTTAGAGCCTAATGGTTCCTTTTGAATCGTCTTAACATAGATCGGTACGCCTGTGATTATGTCGTGGCCTCCCTCTGGTCAGTCACCCCACGTAGCCGATACCTGTTGGGAGGCAGAACTGATAGCTTTTGTCCGGCTTATGCAGTATTCTAAAAGAGCATCAGTCATAAGATGACAATCAGCTTTTTGTAAGTCTGAGGTTCCTGGCAGTGACATAGGTCTGTTAGTGATAACATCAATGGGGTTCAGACCTGTTTTTATTATTAGGATGGTCCTAATACATATAAGACAATGGGGAAGGCCTGTGGCCATGGCATTCCCTTAGTTAGGAGATCCTTAATAGTGTGATTCATGAGCACAACCAAACCAGAGGATTGTGGATGATGGGGGCAGGTAATGTTCAAGAGTACGCAGACCTCCTTACAAACAATACAGGTGCACAACCTTTTATCCGAAATTCTAGAAACCGAAAAGCTCTGAAAATCGGACATTTTCGGTCCTGGAAAAAAGGGAGGGTATATTGCCCGGGAGAGTAGGAATCCCTAGACCTAGTACAGTGAGCGTCCACCGAGGGTCGCCCGGAGAGGTTCCGCGGTCACCTCTCCGGGTGAGCCTCGGTGGACGCTCATTGAACTAGGTCTAGGGATTCACAAAAATGGTCGAGAAACTCAGCGGGTCGAGCAGCATCTATGGAGCAAAGGAATTCGGCCCGAGACCCTTCCTCAGACTGCCCTATCAGTCCCCCCCTATCAGTCTGAGGAAGGCTTTCGGCAAAGGGAGGGGAGATATGGCAAAAGAGAGAGCAAGGGTGTGTGTGTGTGTGTGTGTGTGTGTGCGTGCGTGTGTCTGTCTGAGGGGAGAAGGAGAGAAGGGAGAGAAGAAGGGAAGGGAGGGAAGGGAGAGAGGGAGAGGTCCAGCGGCGGGAGCGGATGCCTGGGTCCGGGCGTGAGCTGAGTCCCAGGTTTGTAAACGTTGCTGCAACCCCCTGCCCGGCCCTCCGTGTATTGTTCACCACGTCTTCCTGGAGAGAGGGGGGAGGGCGGGAACCGGGGCTGTGTGCGTGAAGCACGGCGACTAGAGGGACGGGAGAGCTGCCCCGGGAGCATGAGGGCACCTCCCCCTTCTCCATTCCCCCTCACACCCCCCTCCCCATCTACCCCTTTCTTCCCCCTCTACCTCTCTACTCCTTCTCTCGGCCCGCAGCGATCTGCCGGACATGCTGTGTGTGTGTGTGTGTGTTTGTTTGGCGGAGTCTGAGGGGAGAAACGCCGGCACTAAGAGCGAGCGAACGCGCGGACAGAACGGACAAAAGCAACGATCATAGGTCGGAATAGGTGACCAAAGATCTTTGTAGGTGACATTTCGGGTCGAGACCCCTCTTCTGACTGACTCAGGGGAAAGAGGAGCAAGAGCTATGGACGGTGAATGGAAGATATGCCGATATCTCCCGTTTCCCTTGACTATCAGTCTGAAGAAGGGTCTCGACCCGAAATGTCTACGAACGCCGCTCTATGAACGTTGCTTTCGTCCGTCTGTCCACGCTTTCGCTCGCTCTTGGTGCCGGCGCTTCTCCCCTCATGGCAGCTATTGAAAAAGTCAACCCAAAATATCACCTATTTCCTCCTATTATCACGTATTCCTCATCAGAGACGCAGCCTGATCCGCTGATTTACTCCAGCCTTTTGTGTCTGTCTTCGGTTTAATCAGCATCTGCAGTATGTGCCGTTTAAAAAGTACAAGGCATGTGCCGTTTAAAAAGGAAGTGATAAAAAACATTTAACAACACCTAAACTGTTCCCCCGCAACGCTGCGAGAGGCATAACTGAAGTCGGGTCGGGGTCACTGAAATGACGGAGGTTACGCTCCGGTGCGAACTACGCGTCAGTTCATTGTATTTCGCAGGAGTGGACCATCTTGCGCGCTATAAGACCTTTGCTCCAATTGATTTGATTACTCTAGCGCGGGGCCCAATTGGGAGAAATAGATCCTATCGGCTAAAGGCCGGCCCTGACCGGGTAACTGCCGGGATCGAGGCGCAAACTCGCGACCTTGCGGCCACAAGCCGAGCACTCCACCACTGAACCACATGTTAAAATCTACGCTAAAAACCTTCCGTTCAGAAAACCGAAAAATCCCGAAATCCGAGAAGTGTCTGGTCCCAAGGCTTTCGGATAAAAGGTTGTGCACCTGTACTTGTAAAGTGTGTACCCTGATCTGAGTGAATGTTAGAGGGGACATCCCATCTTGGGATACAGTCTTTATACCAAACTATAGCAGCGTGTGAGGCTGTAGCCCATCTAGAGGGGATAGCTTCCACCCATCTAGAGAATCTGTCAACTATGACCACAACATCAGAGTACCCTTGACGCTTAGGAAGGGAAATATAATCAACTTGCCTAGGCTCCCGCCTAGGCAGGAGCTCATAATGAGACAAGGTCGTATTTGATCCTGGGTTAAAGTCTTTTGGCAAGCCATAGACTTGTTGGGCATATTTTCAAAACCCACAACTCCACCAGTTTTTTTGGAACCGGGTTACCATTTGTATCCGAGCCAGATGGCCCCAGGAGTGAGCCAAATAAGGCATTGTGGAGCAACTGGTTGTCCAGTCTCTTCATGTCTCCATAAGCCATTGGAGCACACTTTAAATACCCTCAATTTGTCCACTGGCCTATATCTGAGTCTCAAGCTTGTAGAGAGGTGCATCTGGTTGTCAGTACAGGGAGTAAAGAGGGAGCTTCCCAAGCTACCTGATCAGCTATTGCATTGCCCCAGGCTTCTAGATTATCAGCAGTTGTGGGCGACTTCAAAGGCATATCTGGAATCGGTGTAGATGTTAGCTGCTCTTCGTTCTGCCATCTGACATGCTTCCACTAAAGCTCATAAATCTGTTTGTTGAGCTGATGTATTCGCTGGTAGACTGCCATCGCTATTATCTCATGTTGATTTGTAACTGCTCATCCTGCTTTTCGGACACCATTATCCACAAAGGAAGAGCCTTGGTCGATTCCATGACAAGCAATGTCAAAGACTAAAGAACTATGGTTGACATATAATGTACTAATGACATAATAAAATGACGATAATAGGAAGCTCAGTGACATGCATATTAGCTTGTTATATTCAAATTTATACTTAATTAAATTAATTTGTACAAGGATGCTTTACATGCTTTCAGATACAGATTATATAATTACAAAATTAAGCCAGGGCTAAAATTTAGGTAATCTTGGAAATCACTTGCTTGACAACTTTAACTACAAAATAAAAAATTTAAATAAACCCACTGAAGCAATTTTTGTATGGAACAACTGCTCCCTTTGGAGTTCATATATAGGCAATAATTCAAATCATGTAGCATGTAGCTCCAATTCCTGGGCACCACCAAAATGCATTTCTCTGTGATACTCTGAACTATTATTACAAGTTATTATTCTCGCCATTAACAATAGGCTTAAAATACACGAGTGTTATGTGGTTTAAACTGTTCTCCGTGGACAAAGTTTAAAGGATTCTACTAGACTGCACCTCAAAATGTAATAATATCCTTTATTAAAAGCTGGCGATGACAAACATAAAACCACCAAATTGTTCTAAAAATGTGATTGACTAGCCATTCTGGGAAAGTAATTGACCATCCACATAGAGTTTTGCATATAGAACTGTTCACTTCAGAGTTAATTACGGATGGACAATAAATGTCAGCATGTCCAATGAACAGATTATAAGAATATAATTTTCATGTTCCCAATTAAGCCTTAACATTACGATAGTGAGGTCACAAATAGTACACTACGATTTAACTATGTGGCATTGATAAACAAAAAGCAAAGAAAAGCCCAGTTAAAAACAACATAGTTAGGTTATAAGAAAAAAACACTGAAGCTTGGAAGTATTAAAGGAGAAATATTTGCAAAATTTATTTTCAACATTAGTGATCAAATTCTGTATTATTTCTGCAGTCAAAATGCACTCTATAGCTCACATGTGCTACATTACAAACCGTTTCCTTGCTTCCCCAGTAAATTAGATACAAGTATTTAAAAAAATTAAAAAGTACTTCAATTCACGAACTTGTGATCTTTTAAAAAAACAAATAAGGCAAACTAGGAATATATTACTGCGCTAAGTTTTTATTTTGGGTAATATATATTAAAGGGAACAAAAATCAATTAATAAACAAAGAGAATGAAAAAGTATGCAGCACATTAATATTGTTAATGTTAAGTAACTAGATAAATTTAATTGACCAAGTTTAAAAATCCCAAATTAGAGGAATTCCTTACCCTTTCATCTCTCCTTTTCCTTACTAGCCCTTCCCTGAAGTGTTTGGTGATTTCTCTTGGATTAGTACGTCCAAAACCAACGCCATACAGTCGCCGGTATTTTGACTCAATGCTGAAACTTTTCTTTCGCCCAAATGTTGTATACTCTTTTGAAAAATTCTGGATAAATCAATAACATTGATACCATTGTGGAAACTGACAAACACGTAGAAAGTTTAAATAAATGAAATAGTCATTAGAGTGAACATCAACACAATTTTGAGTACAGGTCTACCATTGAATTTCCGGCAACCGATCGTCCGACGCCACCTTTAATTTACGTTCCCATAGCCAACTTCCACGTCTGACTTTACAGGCCAGTATCTCCCCCCAACACCCCCCCCCCCCCCCCCATAATAAAAACACCCCCTTCCTTATAATAAAATGCTGCAATACAGGTAACATCCTGGAGAATCCCCTCTGCATCTTATCTAGTAAAAACACATCCTTCCTTTACACATAGCACCCAGAATTGCTGCAACTGTGGCCTGACCAATGTTTTCGTAAACTTTTCACATTATATTCTTGCTATTATATTCTTTGCCATGGTTGATGGCAGGAAGCATTCTATCTGATTTCTACACCCGCAGCCCTGCAGTGCAGCCACTTTCAATATTCAGACATATACCCAAAGGTCATAAGGAATAAGAGTAGAATTAGGCCATTCGGCTCATCACGTCAGCTCCACCATTCAATCATGGCTGATCTATCTCTCCCTCCTAACCCCCTTCTCCTGCCTTCTCCCCATTACCCCCGACACCTGTACTAGTCAAGAATCTATCTATCTATACCTTCAAAATATCCACCACAGCCTTCTGTGGCAAAGAATTCCACAGATTCACCACCCTCTGACTAAAGAAATTTCTCATCTCCTTCCTAATTCTGAGGCTATGACATCTAGACTCTCCCAATAATGGAAACATCCTCTCCACGTCCACTCTATCCAAGTCTTTCGCTATTCTGCATGTTTCAATTAGGTCCCCCCCCTTCATTCTTCTGTACTCCAGCGAGTACAGGCCCAGTGCTGACAAACACTCATCATACGTTAACCTACTTATTCCTGGGATCATTCTTGTAAACCTCCTCTGGACCCTCTCCAGAGCCAGCACATCCTTCCTCTGATATGGTGCCCAAAATTGCACACAATATTCAAAATGCGGCCTTAAAGTGCCTTAGTGCCATCATTTCATCCCTGTTTTGTATACAAGCCCTCTTGCTTTCTTTACTGCCATTGCTGTCCACCATCATCCCTGCTAGGGTCCGTTTCCGGGCAACTTTGACCAGCTCCTCCCTCATGCCTCTGTAGTTCCCTTTGACCAGCTGCAATACCGACACAGCCGATTTCACCCTCTTCTCAAATTGCAGATTAAAAACATATCATGTTGTGGTCCCAACCTCCCAATGGTTCCTTTACCTGGAGTTCCCTTATCAAATCCAGTTCATTACATAACAGTAAATCCAAAATTGCCTTTTCCTCAGTAGGCTCCACTGCAAGCTGCTCTAAGAATCTATCTCGGAGGCACTCTGCAAATTCTCTTTCTTAGGGTCTAGTACGAACCTGATTTTCCCAGCCTACCTGCATAATGAAATCTCCCATGACCACCTCATTGCTTTTTTAACATGCCAATTTTATCTCCTTATGTGGCTTGTATCCTGGTTACTGTTGTGGGCTTGTAAATTAGTGTCTTTTTACCCATATAATTTCTCAGCTCTACCCACATTGACTACATCCTCCGATCCTATGTCACCCCTCATTAAGGACTGAATTTCATTCCTAACCAAGACCTACCCCACCCCTCTGCCCACCTTCCCATCATTCTAATATAACGTATAACCCTAAATATTTAGCTCCCAGCTCTGATCCTCTTGCAGCCACATCTCTAATTCCCACATAAAACCTACCAATCTCCAACTGCCTACAAGCTCATCCACTTTGTTTCTTATACTACGCACATTCAAATACAACACCTTTAATTTGGTATTCACCTCCCTTCTCACACAGGACGATTTTAGAAACATAGAGAAACATAGAATATAGTGGAGGAGGCCATTCGGCCCTTCAAGCCAGCATCGTCATTCATTGTGATCATGGCTGATTGTCCCCTATCAATAACCCGTGCCTGCCTTCTCCCCATATCGACTAGCCACTAGCCCCCAGAGCTCTATCTAATGCCCCTGTCCCACTTAGGAAACCTGAACGGAAACCTCTGGAGACTTTGCGCCCCACCCAAGGTTTCCGTGCGGTTCCCGGAGGTTTTTGTCAGTCTCCCTACCTGCAACCTCCGGGAACCGCACGGAAACCTTGGGTGGGGCGCAAAGTCTCCAGAGGTTTCCGTTCAGGTTTCCTAAGTGGGACGGGCATAACTCTCGCTTAAATCCATCCAGTGACTTGGCCTCCACTGCCCTTTGTGGCAGGGAATTCCATAAATTCACAACTCTCTGGGTGAAAATGTTTTTTCTCACCTGTCTTAAATGACCTCCCCTTTATTCTAAGACTGTGGCCCCTGGTTCTGGACTCACCCAACTTTCGGAACATTTTTCCTGCATCTAGCTTGTCCAGTCCTTTTATAATTTTATATGTTTTTATAAGATCCCCCTCATCCCTCTAAACTCCAGTGAGTACAAGCCTAGTCTTTTAAATCTTTCCTCATATGACAGTCCCGCCATCCCAGGGATCAATCTCGTGAACCTACGCTGCACTGCCTTAATCACAAGGATGTCCTTCCTCAAATTAGGAGACCAACCTCTTTACTCCTATACTGAAATCCTCTTGTTATGAAGGCCAACATTCCATTAGCTTTCTTCACTGCCTGCTGTACCTGCACGGCAACTTTTAGTGACTGGTGTACAAGGACGCCCAGGTCTCGCTGCACCTCCCCCTTACCTAACCTAACCCCATTGAGATAATAATCTTCCCCTTGTTTTTGCTGCCAAAGTGGATAACCTCATTTATCTATATTATACTGCATCTGCCACGCATCTGCCCACTCACTCAACCTGTCCAGGTCACCCTGCAACCTCCTATCATCCTCTTCACACTTCACACTGCCACCCAGCTTTGTGTCATCCACAAACTTGCTAGTGTTGCTCCTAATTCCCTCTTCCAAATTAATATATATGGTAAACAGTTGCGGCCCCAACACTGAGCCTTGTGGCACTCCACTCGCCACTGCCTGCCATTCTGAAAAGGACCCGTTCACTCTTTGCTTCCGGTCTGCCAACCAATTTTCTATCCATGTCAACGCCCTACCCCCCAATACCATGTGCTATAATTTTAGTCACCAGTCTCCCGTGCGGGACCTTATCAAAGGTTTTTTGAAAGTCTAGATACACTACATCCACTGGCACCCCTTCATCCATTTTACTTGCCACATCCTCAAAAAATTCCTGAAGATTAGGCAAGCATGATTTCCCTTTCATAAATCCATGTTGACTTGGACTAATCCTTTTACTGCTATCCAAATGCCCCATTATTACCTCTTTAATAATTGACTCCAGCATCTTTTCCACTACCGAAGTCAGGCTAACTGGTCTGTAATTCCTGTTTTCTCTCTCGCTCCTTTCTTGAAAAGTGGGATTACATTAGCTATCCTCCAATCCACAGGAACTGATCCTGAATCTATTGAACATTGGAAAATGATCACCAATGCGTCCACTATTTCTAGAGCCACCTCCTGGAGGATCCTGGGATGCAGACCATCAGGCCCAGGGGAACCTTATCCAACCTTATTGTCTTACACCTTCTTGAACTTTCCGTCCCATTAATTTAGGAGACTTCTGTAACATTTCGTGCACTCTCTTTCCCTTTAACTCCACCCTTACAGCTCCAATTTGCTGACCCCACCCTCCCACTATTTAGTTTGAAACTCTACAGTCCTAGTTATAAGGTTTGCCAGGAGTCTGATTTCAGTCGGGTTCAAGTGGTGTCCATCCCGTCAGAACAGTTCCCCCCTTCCCCAATACTGGTGCCAATGTCCCACAAATTCAAAACCACTTCTTTCACACCAGTCTTGAGCCACTTTATCCTCTCAACCCTAAGCCAATGTTCACGCATCTCAGGTAGCAATCTAGAAGTTATTACCTTCCTGGTTCTGCTTTTCAATTTGGTACCTAGCTGCTCAAATTCCTTTAGCAGAACCTCTTTCCTCATTCTACGCAGGTCATTGGTGCCCACATGGACTACATCATTAAACCGGATCTTTTCCCTCCCACTCCAAGTTCCTCTGGAGGTCAGACAAGATGCCCTGAATCCGGGCCTCAGGCAGGCAACACAGCCTTCGGTACTCTCAATCTTCGCGACAGAGAACTGTGTCAATCCCCCTAACTATATTATCCCCAATGACAACTACATTTTTCTCTCCTGTTCCAATGATTCATCAACATTCCCCAGGGCTCTACCATTTACTGTGTTTGTTCTACCCTTTTTTGGCCTTCCAGAATGAATTACTTCACACTTGGCAGATAGAAATTTCTTGACATTGCTTCTTCCAACTGATCAATATCATACAGCAACCACAATCCACGCTATCTATAATAAGAGTTCTTACAATATTTTATCTTAATCCCCAGATAGGTCTAAGGCACAATGTAGAATGCAAAGACACACAAAAAGCAGACCTCTTCATTTTTCCTCATTTTTTTAAATCATCAATCTACACACAATACCCCATAATGAAAAAGCGAAAACAGCTGTTCAGAAATTTTTGCAAAGTAATTAAAAAGAAAAAACTGAAATATCACATTTACATTAGTATTAAGACCCTTTACTCAGTACTTTGTTGAGGCACTTTTGGCAGCGATTACAGCCTCAAGTCTTCTTGGGTATGACGCTACAAGCTTGGCACACCTGTATTTCTGCCTTTCTTCTCTGCAGATCCTCTCAAGCTATGTTAGGTTGGATGAGGTGTGTCGATGCACAGCTATTTCTAGGTCCCTCCAGAGATGTTCCATCGGGTTCCAGGCTCTGGCTGGGCCACTCAAGTACATTCACAGACTTGTCACAAAGCCACTCCTGCGTTGTCTTGGCTGGGTGCTTAGGGTGGTTGTCCTATTAAAAGGTGAACCTCTGCCCCAGTCTGCGGTCCAGAATACACTGGAGCAGTTTTTCATCAAGGATCTCTCTGTACTTTGCTCTGTTCATCTTTCCCTCGATCCTGACTAGTCTCCCAGTTTCTGCCGCTGAAAAACATCCCCACAGCATGATTCTGCCACCACCATGCTTCACCGTAGGTATGGTATTGACCAGGTGATGTCCAGGTATTGACCAGGTCTGGTTTCCTCCAGACATGACCCTTGGCATTCAGGCCAAAGTTCAATCTTGGTTTCATCAGACCAGAGCACCAGAAAAAACAACCCTTTTGGCGAACTCCAAGTGGGCTGTCATGTGCCTTTTACTGAGGAGTGGCTTCCGTCCGGCCACTCTACCATAAAGGCCTGTTTGGTGGAGTCCCGCAGATATAGTCCTTTTGCACCTCTGGAACCTTCTGGAAGACTCTCACATCTTCACAGAGGAACTCTGGAGCTCTGTCAGAGTGACCATCGGGTTCTTGATCACCTTCCTGACCAATTGCTTAGTTTGGCCGAGCAGCCAGCTCTATGAAGAGTCCTGGTGGTTCCAAAGTTCTTCCATTTAAGAATGGCGGAGGCCACTGTGCTCTTCGGGACCGGCAATGCTGCAGAAATTGTCTTATACCCTTCCCCAGATCTGTGTCTCGGAGATCCTTTCTTGGAGGCCTACGGGCAATTCCGTCTTCATGGCTTGGTTTTTGCTCTGACATGCACTATCACCTGTGGGACCTTATATAGACAGGCGTGTGCCTTTCCAAATCATGTCCAATCAATTTAATTACCACTGGTGGACTCCACTCAAGTTGTAGAAACATCTCAAGGATAATCAATGGAAACAGGATGAACCAAAGCTCAATTTTGAGTGTCATAGCAATGGGTCTGAATACTTATGTAAATGTGATATTTCAGTTATATCTTTTAATTCTTTGCAAAAATTTCTAAACACCTGTATTCGCTTCTTTATTCTGGGGTATTATGTGTTGATTGATGATAAAAAAAAAAGAATTTAATCCATTAACGTATTAAAATATGGAAAAAGTGAAGGGGTCTGAATACTTTCTGAATGCACTGTATGGTAAATGAAAACAATCTGTAGAAACATTTTTCAAAGACTAAAGCCACAAAATATTTTAAACTGTGTGACAACATTCACATGGAATTAAGCTGTGGATGCTTCCCATCGGATCATCTATAACACAGAAACTACCAAGTGATTAATCCATTCAAAGAAAATTTACTGACCGGGAAGGGTTTTTTTGCTAGTCTCATTCGGTGCTCCATAAGCCCAGTTGGTGGCTCTTTAAAGTGTAGATCTCTTGATGTTTTCATTCGATTGGATGAACAAGACTTTTCATGCCTCTCAGATCTATATTTAAAAAAGTAGTCAATCTTGGGTTACTAAAATTAATATCAAATTAACTATAATACAAGAAATATGTACAATAAAGCATAATAATGGCCTGGTTTATTTATTTATAGAACACCTCATTGGTAGGGCTTCAATACATGTTCGAATAAATCAGTCTGGTTTAGAATAGTTTTTCCAAAGGATTTTTGTCGTTGGTCACATTCTTTATTGCTTCGGAACAAAAAATCTAATAGTATATATTTTCCACATACAAGCTACGGTAAAACAGTTAAGTGAGTACATTTGGGACTTTGGCAGGGCTGGACCAGTAGATTTTCCAGTCTTTCGGGTTATATACTATTAATACCCCCAACATGTTTTCAATTCAGATTTTTTTTTAAAGTTAACGCAGTAGAATAATACATTTTCCAGTGACAATACTTGTTTCAAGGAACGCCAGAACCAGGCCCCAGGAAGTGGAAGAGAGAGTAGAAATGACCATATCTGATGAATGCTGAACCATCAGGAATTCAGAAAAGACATGCAGCAGTTTAAAGTTTTCCTATCATGTTAATTCAGCCTATGGGTGCAGAGGTTGTCGGTGATAAAGTCGATAAACAGAAAAAATTGTAGGAGTTCTAGGCATCTGAAAATGCTTGATATGTTTCAAACAGAAACATTGGATATCAGTTCCAGTGAGTCAACCAATAGCTTGGTTTAACTATATTGAATACGACATATGATCCAGGTATTCCAGTTCCCTGATAGTGTTGGGACAAGTTCATACTCACTGACACAACTGCAGGTGGTCTCAACTCTTCCATTAAGGAGGCTTATAAACTAAAAAGGTCACTCTGCACTGTTGAGGCCAATTCAAATAATTCCTACAAATACTTCTATAATCATGGCTAAAAGCCTTATCAAGTAAACTTGATTTTGAATCAATTTAAATTCAGTAAAGCGGATAGACTTGCAAAGGACAATATTAGAGTTCGGCTTTTAAGAATGGGAAGAAAAATTAAATATTCTTTAAGTGACTAATCACCTGTCACAAAGCAACTTATGCTCCTCAGTTTGATAGGGCACTTCATACTTGTCCCGCAACCGTTCCTTCCTCCGTCTCTCTATGTCATGGCGAAGGTCATCTGGATTTACTGCAACCCATGTGCTTGTCTAAGTATTAAGAAGCAAACAAGTAAAATATAATTATCATTAGACAGCAATTCTTCATTATTATAAAGAAGCATTTTGCAGACCAATTAATTCTACCCCAATTCAATACTTTTCTCGGAAAAGGAATTAACTTGCTACAGGTTATTCAGTATATCTGAGGAAATAACTGCAGTTTTGGTAAAACTACAGGAACATCTAATTATTTAACACAAGTGGTCCTAAAGATTACAAAAGATGGAAAGTGAAGACAGCGGATCAGTGTGGTCATGGAGAGAACACAATACAGTTTCTGGGACTAGAAAAGTTCACAAAAAGAACTGCAGCAGCACAGGGTAAGTAGCACAGGGCTACATAACATCTCACTTGGCCTAGTCTGCAGCGCAGCAACATTGGGGAGATAGGTAGATTGCCCAACTGGTCTACAAACAGGACGTTCACAATCACTCCTAGTAGATTAAGCTTGTTCTTTATTCATGAAATAGGCACCATCTATCTTTTTTGTTATTTTCAGAGTGTTTTAAAAGTATGTGTTAATGTTTTCTGTTGTTTTATGGGGGGGGGGGGGGGGAATGGGGGAGGGGACCGGGGAAACTTTTTTTCAATCCCTTACCTTGCCGGAGTTGTGATTGTTTTTCCGGATCGTATCTCCGGTCGCTCTGCGGCCTAACATCATGGAGCTGGAGGCCTTGCTCAAGACTGACTTTGAGCCCCACCGCGGGGCCTTGGCCATCGGAACCTGCGATCCCTTGCCTGGGATCGACACTGTGGATTTCAGCATCGAGGAGCTCGCAGTCTCGGGTGGAGACTGATGTCGGGAAGCTCCAAAATTGCAAGAGGTTCGACCAGCCCCGACCCGGGTCCGATCGCCCGGCAGGGGGATCTGAGATACCCCCGATGCGTGAGCTTGATCGCCCTGATGCGGTGGGCCCGACCGCCAGCTAGGGGAGTCAAGATCGTCCCGTCAACGGAAGGCTCGAGCCCCCCGACCTCGGGAGAACAAAAAGGGAAGAGATTTAACTTTTTCTTTTGCCTTCCATCACAGTGAGGAATGTGGGGAGTCGCTGTGGTGGATGTTTATGTTAAAATGTGTTTTGTTGCTTTTTATTGGTATGATGACTATATGCAAATCAAATAACTCGAATGTTGCTAAACATACTTGGCTAATAGAGTATGATTATGATTTGAGGAACTGTGCATTTTAGATCATCTGTCAACTTGCTGCACTATGTTCAGAAAACCTATTCGCATCTGAAAAGACTAAAACGAGAACGGAGAAATTGCTGGAAATCTGAAGTTTCCAGGTCATTATTTCATTACTTACTACTTGAACTCGTATTTAGGCTGGCCAAAATATTTCGTGATTACTGCATACCATCACCTTTTAGGATCTTGTAGGAATCCTATGCTTGTAAAAAGAAACTGAAGAAATTTACTTTCCACTCGAAGGTCATTTCAATTTACGGAAATTTATTACGTTTTTCCTGGATGCCGAGTGTTAAATTTCCAATAGATTTATAGATGTTTTCCAATCGAAAACACATTCGTTTGCGTCATTTTAATTTCTTACCTCACTTGTCTGATGTACTTTTCAATTTATATTAGCTACAAAGATTCACAACTTTTTACAGCAAAATTGTTTAACACATCCCCACTGGCGCTTTGTTACTGGCAGTGAGAAATAACTTTTGACTAATCTGGCCTTAAGTATAATGCAAACTTCATACATTCCAGAGAATTGTTAAGTAGATAACTATACTCAAACGTCTACTTGTATAGCCTTATATTCTCAATCACATAAAATGTTACAGTAGGTAAAATCCAAATAGAATTAAAAAAGATAAATAATGAACACATTAAATAATGCACAGTACCTTTCTTCCAACAGGTTTCCTTTCTCGACTGTGCAAGTCTGCCAGTGACATGTCAATCCGTCTTTTTCAGAAAGAAAAAAAAATTAAAAGATGTCCTTACAGAACAAAACAAATTTGTTTGCAAAGTAAAATTGTTGCTTGCGACAATACCTGTGTATCTCAGGACCCAGATGTTTTGCGTCTTTTGGTAGACTTTGTGCATTTTGTAACTTTGAAAAGCGGTTATGCAAAGTTACATCGGAAGGCTTAAATTGATCACCTGTAAAATAATCATAATCATTCATTATCATGAGTAACAGTTCAATGGCGAACTTAAATTTTACCATTAACATGCACATTTGACATTTAAAATCAAGACATCTCATACGACTACAATCCTATATTGTGTTAGAACTGACCTATTTCGTAAATAAGTTTGATAATTCAAGGGTTTATGCTACAATCAAGCGTTAAACAACAATGTAAATGTGAAAACTGATGTAATGCACACATTTGCTGACAAAAAGCAATGGAGCTAAGTATGGCAGGTGATCTCAGGCCTTTGAAATGCTCCTGTGATTCATGTACTGGTTTATGCAAATCTGTTTGAATGCACTTACTAGTACTAGGTCGGAAATAAGGGACAACTAGCAACATGCACACAGGTAGCACGTGGATGGACACACTATGAAGCATTTGCGATGTCGAGGACATTGCAAATAAAACATTTTAGTGATCCGGTTACACCACAAGCAATGACTGCAAAGGTAGAAATACAGTGCGTGACCATCAGGAAGAGTAATAAGTGTAACCCGGCAGTAGTGGAGATGCTCTTGGACACCCTCCTCGCAGCTATTCCATGCTAGATACTGTTGGAGGGGATATTTTTCAGGGTAAAGCAGCAACTGCCAACCTCGTAGCACAGCAATTTGGCTCTACTGCACAAGGGTAGGGCGAAAGGCGTTTCCATAGCCATAAACAAGACCCTAAATCCTTTCATTCCCCGAAGCCACAGGCACGAATGTCTCAAAGTGGCCAGAAGGCATTCTGAAGGAACACTAGTAAACAGCCAGTGGTCACTGGGCATGTTGCTAGTACAGCTTGGGTAGAATAAGGAATTAGGTCCTGCAACATAAATTTAGGGCTATTTAGGGCATAATTTAGGCAGATTAAAGAGCAGGACCTCAGTAGATTATAATCCATGGATTACTTCCAATGCTACATGCCATAAGAATAAGATGGCCGGATGAATGTGTGACTCAATAAATGGCTTTAGAATATTAGATCACTAGGAACATTTCTGTCGCAGGTAGAACCTGTGCAATCAGGACAGGTTCTCCTGAATGGGTCCAATAGCCTTACTGGGAATTCTGGGAACCCTGTTATATCAAGAGATAAAGGTTTGTTTTAAAAAGGAAGCAAATGGGGGCTCTTCATATAGTGTGTGGGGAAGGGGCGATTCTTCAAAAAAATTAGAAGAGCAAAGGGGCACCAAATACCATTCATGGATTAAGGAAAACATGAAAAAGTAAATGCAAGAGATATTATTGATAAGTTTGTAGAAACACACGAATTGGTGATGTCGTTGACAGGGAGGAAAGTCTTACATTACAGATATTATGGGAAGATGGACATGCAATGGTAGATGGAATTTAGTCCTGAATAAGTAAGGTGGTAATGCATTTTGGAGTAATCTAACAAGGGCAGGACATATTTTTTGAATGGTAGGGCCCTTGGGAGAAATTAGAAATAAAGTAAGCTTGGTGCAAAAGGTCTCTGAAGCTCAAGGTGGTGGAGGAGGGGGGGGGGGGAGATAGGCGAATACATCATTAGCAAGGGAAAGGAGGCCTGATAAAATTTGATAAAACATAAAATTGCAATTCTGTGCAGTTCTGGTCACCACCCTTTAGGGAGGATATGATTGCACCATAGAGGGTGAAGAGGAGATTCACCAGGACAGAGAAGGTTGAGAAAGCCTTGAGAGAAGTGTACAAAATTATTGGAGGAATAGATAAGATTTGAAACTTTTACTTAGCAGTGTCGAGGATTGTAGAGCATATGTTGAAGGCGAAGAACAAGAATTTTTAGAAGGGATCTGAGGAAGATACTCAAGGCAGATCAACACATTTTTGGCAGCAAGGCATACAGAAATAGCCCATTTCTTATGTTTTTATTAAAGACAGTAAAATTAGACTTCAGGGCCAAAGGAGGTTATCTCAATTAAGCAGTTGTATTTTTGCCATCTATCTACAAAATATTTGCTATATATATGAAATAGAATTTATGTTGTCCCCAGTATATTTAAAACAAATCAGTCAACATTTGGGATTCGACTTCAATTACAGAATGTATGCTCAATTTGCAGTGTTTCGTTATGGACAAAGCAAGTTTTTAAAATAGGAATGCCAACATCTTGGTGAATCTCCTCTGCACCTTCTACAGTGAAATGAAATAAAGAAAGCATAAATCCAAAGGTTAGGAATTATGCACTTTAGATCTAGTTAAATGATCCTACTGTAGACAAAAATGCTGGAGAAACTCAGCGGGTGAGGCAGCATCTATGGAGTGAAGGAAATAGGCAACGTTTCGGGTCGAGACCCTTCTTTTGACTGATGTGAGGGTGGAGGGGGGGGGAAGAGGGGCGGGAAGAAGAAAGGAAGAGGCGGAGACAGCGAGCTGAGGGAGAGCTGGGAAGGGGAGGAGAAAGCAGGGACTACCTGAAATTAGAGAAGTCAATGTTCATACCGCTGGGGTGTAAACTGCCCAAGCGAAATATGAGGTGCTGCTCCTCCAATTTACGGTGGGCCTCTCTCTGGCCATGGAGGAGGCCCAGGCCAGAAAGGTCGGATTCGGAATGGGAGGGGGAGTTGAAGTGCTGAGTCACCGGGAGATCAGGTTGGTTATTGCAAACCGAGCGGAGGTGTTCGGCGAAGTGATCGCCAAGCCTACTCTTGGTCTCACCGATGTAGAGCAGCTGACACCTACAGCAGCGGATGCAATAGGTGAGGTGGAAGGAGGTGCAGGTGAACCTCTGCCGCACCTGGAAAGATTGCTTGGGTCCTTGAATGGAATCAAGGGGGGAGGTATTGAAATTAGCAATTTTTTACAAATAAAAAGATTCCTAATTAATCTACTCATTGGACCATTGAAATATACATCTATAAATTTATCATTAATCCAAGTTCACCCTTCCAAGCCCTTTTTGAATTGGTGCCTTTAAGTAACTGGATTAAACCTGCAGTTCAAACTTGTTTCAACTGACAGCATTCAACAATCAGGCAGCTGCTGGTTAAATTTTATGTAGACAAAGACTAAAGTACAGTATTTTAAACAATTCTGAAGAATTTGAATTACAATTAAAGCACTATTTCTATCCAACTATAACTTAAGGACTTATTCAGTTGTGTCACCAATAAATAAAACTGTTTTAATACCAGTAGCACTTTTTGTGACTAAATATTTAAAAAAAACAATGCAATAATGCATGTCCAACCTTTAATTTGGTGCACCAAAGTGATTATCTCCTGGGCAAATTCTCCTGAAGAGATATTCGGGTTCGCCTTCAATGATGAACCCATATGCTCAAACACATGATGGAACTCATCCCGTTTCTTGCCAACACTAACCAAATCCCGAGACATTAGTCTCTCTGAAGCATGGCTTGATGTAGGCCTGGAGAAATCCCCACATATATTCAAATTCACAGCTAAATATTTACGACTTTGAGCAAAGGCAGCCATATTATATGTACATGTAGATAAATACAAATATAAAAATTAGTATTGAACTTAGCAATTTACAAATAAAAATCAAGATTCATAAAAACATTTTCTAGGGGGTTTATTTGAAGTATGCACATACCTATTTTGAACGTCAATGTATCTCAACCAATCGAATAGCTTAATTATGGATTATATCAGTAATATCACGCATTGAGGTGCCACCTACATGCTACAGAGCCTCTCCCATAATTCTACTTTCATTCACTTAGCCGGGAAACTGCTCATTTCTGGAAGAACTATCTACCAGGCTGATTCACTTAGATCAGCTCCCTGGACAACCCCTAACTTGTCTGTTCATGAGAGCGAAGATAATGAAGGTTATGCAGGCAGATTGTTATCATCGAAACAGCCAGGAACCAAAGTTCCCAATTGGATTGAAAAATATGACAATCAGAAATAAAAGTCACACATTTGAAAAAAAATCAAGGGAAGATTTTTTCTTCAAAAAAGTTATACCCAAAGAGGTTTAGATCTTATATAATACAAGATAGATTATCGGCATAGCAGTTTTCACTGTGTGCACACAAATTATGACAATTGTTTTCAGCTACCATACTTCAGCAGTTACAATTGAGAAAAATGTTGTAAAGGAATTAGGTTCATATAATTGGCAAAACATTAGTGCCAAAAGAAAGTTTTAAGTTAAGCAGCTTATACACAGGCTAAAGTGTACGCCATTTTTTTTAATAGGATGAATGAGACACCCACCTATTTCATGGTTACATTTGTCAACCAGATACTTTAGGACACTAATAGAAATTCTGATTAACTTCAATAAATTATCTTTACTCTTATCAAACAATTCATGCAACTTCTTGAATCAAATCTAAACTTAGTCAAACACTAATTGTCACTCATGTTACATTTATGAGGTGAAAAAGTAGCTGGTGCAAACTTTAAATATGTTCATACCTTGTATAATGACCCAGGCTTGGATTCCTTAAAGTCTTCTTGTGAAATAACTCCTGCATATACTAAAGAATTTAATACGACTACAAAAACACAAGCTGTTTATTTAAAAACGGGTTTCTCCAGATGATTTGTTTTCAAACTGAATGTTATAGGAAAACATACTGATTTTATTAGTTAAGCTGGTATCAGAAAAAATCAGTTTAAAAAATACAATTGAGGCTGAATGTAAAGAAATTTCACGCTGAAGTTAGAAATTCAGTTGGAAATTCAAAATTCTTTTTTTTTTCCCCACATGCTATTTCTGCTATTGGGTGGTTCTCAGAGACATCCTTCAACATGTCACAAATTTCAATTTTAAGCTGGTGCTCAAGTACTTCTTTGAAACTGATTTGTCTTCTATGCATATAGTACATTATGCAGTGGAATTTTCTGGTCCACTTTGAATTTAACAATGATTTATTCCTGCAATTTTGAGATGAAAGCTGTTATGATTGATGTGATGACTTTTCACCTTGTCCAGACAACAGAAACCAAGAACATGGCTTGCACATGCAGAGGTAAGCTGCTGATCCATTATTTTAGCACTTGAGTGGTAAATCTATGGAACAGGCTCTCCAGGAGTTAGCTTTGATTATTTCAAATGAAAATCTTGATTTATTTCAGAAAGTGTTCCAAGATGAAACAGTAATTTGAACAATTGCAGTTTTGGGAGAAGCACAAGACTTGAATCTATGTTTGCCAAACTTCTCCACCGCTGGGTTTTTGCCACTCACATATGGGTCTGACTGAAGAAAAATGAAAGATTGTTTGCTAAGATTAGTCAACAATTAATTGTTTTGTGCAACTACCAGGATGGTTGAATATCCAGAAGTGGCGGCACCAGCCCAAGCAGCTGTAGCTCGCCTGCAGTCCGTCTGTCTTTTTCTTTTGTCTTGTTCTTTTGACTGTTTTAGTTTATTTTTAGTTGTGTATGTGTGGGGGGGCGGGGGAAACTTGTTTTAGTCTCTTCCTTCAGGGGGATGTGACCTTTTCTTTGTTGTATCCCAGTCTCCGCTGAGGACGAATCACGGAGCTGGCGGCCTCCAACTGGGGCCGGCCTAGAGGCTCCGGAGGCAGAGCCAGGACTCACCATCGCGAAGCTGGCCGACTTTGGGGCTGTGGTGGCGCTGCAGCGGCGGCCCGACTTCGGAGCCTCGGAGGCTTCGGCTGCGGGCCCTGTGGACGACAACATCGGGAACTGGCAGGTCCCAGGTTGGCGACCGATTCTCCGGACCTCCCGCAAGAACAGCTTCGTCTGCTGGACTGGAGGGTGGCAACTTCGTCCGCCCCGGGCCGCGGAGTTTGAAGCGGCCCGTTCGCGGAGCTCGGATTCGGCCGCAGGATTTACCATCACCCAGCTGGGGAGGCCAACATCGAAAGCCTAGATCGCCTCAACGCAGAGGGAGAACAAGGAAGGGACAAGGACTTTAAGACTTTTGCCTTCCATCACAGTGAGAAGGTGCCTGGTAGACTCACTGTGGTGGATGTTAAACTGTGTTCATTGTGTGTTCTGTTATTTTATTCTGTCATGACTGCAAGGTACGTAATTTCGTTCAAACTAGAAGTTTGAATGACAAATACTTTGTTTTTTTCATTGAACTCTTCCCATACATGCCCTGTTATAGCAGGATTTGAGTTTTAATCTGCAAAACAATGTTTTCCTATACCATCACCAAGATGTCCAGAGACTTAACAGGAATCCTATGTACTGAGATACATAATGAAGCAAACGAAAGAACGAATCGACCCTGCTGGATTAACAGCCAGCTCTCACTTCAAGCACGTAACATACCAAAAGCAACATAAAGTCAAAAAATTTGTTTCATGAATGCACTGTGAAACATATTCCAGACTTGTGTTTTTCCCCCAAATCAGCTGAATATTATTTTCAATTTATTAATTTGTCATTTTATTAGCGTACATTTCAGATGTGTCGAAAATTGCAACTATACAATCTGCCATTCTGAAATTGGAGGCTTCTATGAAATGTGTAGATGCCATCGTGCTGTTTACATTGACAACACTTCACTGTAAAAGAGCTGGTACAAAAATTATCCTGAGGTAATGTTGCATTCTGTGATCCACAATGAAACTTAGGTATGTAATCTTGATCCAGGACACTCACATCAAATTTGAAAATCAAAGGGTATGGGCTGGAATTATTTTCTCAACTGCCATTAACGACGTGCAAGCATTTGGCATACATTTACCAGTTGATCAGGAAAGTCCAAGATACCTTTGCATAGATTTTCTCAACTGATGATCTACTGCAAGTGTTTCCATTGTGATAAAACAATTCACGAGCTGCTCCATTCTCACAGCAGAATGATTCCACAGGCCAAATTCATTTTGGCAACAGAAAAATACATCCTGTTTGAAATGTAAAAAAAACTCACGTGTTGGTTGCAAGGATTATTTTGTTTGGCCATTGCAAAGGCAAGTAGATTTTTACCAAACATTTCTTTATTCAGCCTGATGTAATCAAAAGGATTTAGAACCTGACCTTTATATTGCACAAGGATGACAATGCACTAGATCATTGCATAAAATTTCATTCCGTAGCGTGAATTTCTCTTTCATAGTTTCATGGCAAAACAAATATATCCAACACGTAGCTACTCCCAAACTAAAGGATTTAGTTCCAAGCCCAGACACTTGCTGCTTTCCGTTCATTTTATGATAATTGAGAGAACATTCACCCAATCTATTAAAAACTGTAGAAGACAATATTGCTTGATCTTCAAGAGAATTTATTTTACAATTTGTATTGACTTGGGTCTTCCTTCCATTACTCAGCTCTCATTATGTAAGGAGAGCCTTGGAGAAGTCATCCAAGAGTTTCTTCATTGGTATGTATTTTTGCTCGATTGCACCACTAAAAATGTTCTGTGCACACAGATAAAATTCTGTGCTTTAGACTCCAAATACTACATAAACTATCAGAATTATACATGCTAATGTTCTTTGTTCTTCCTGTTCTTTTTCTTTATATGGTCCGAGTATGAAGACAATTGTAGATTTTTTTGGAATAAAGAAACTGGGAACAATAGTGTCCTGATTATCGAATGCAACTGGGGTACGATGAGCTGTGATGCATCAAGTTCAGTTGAAGGAAAACGTTTTATATTGAAATTCATTAGGTAATTGGTTGCTTTCAGTAAGGGAAGAAAGGCACTATAATTTATGCCATTAGAAAGATACTAGAAAGAGCGTGAAATTTCTTTATTCAGCCTCACGTGACCAAAGAATTTAGGACAATACCTGCATTTGTTCACAGTCTTCTTCATGTCTAATTTGATGGTTAAGGACTCGGTTGTATTGCCTCGCTCATTATTGGAAGTACAACGTGAAGTTTCCAATTGATAAGATCTATGGTTTAATCGTTTAGGAGCATCATCACGCTGATCCTTAGAAAAATTAGAGCGGTTCCTGAACTCTTTTCCTCTTTCCACTCGCCCCCTTGTTGCCGAGGGTGCTGTATATCTTGGGCTCACTTCTTTCTTGTTTGCTCGCGGAGACCTGTCAAAGTAATGCTCGAGAACTGGATATTTTTTCGTCACAGAGTTGTGACCCTCTGCTTTGTTCACATCAGTACCTGACCTCCTGCTGTTACTGTGAAAACGACTCACCTCTTTAGTACTCGAGGAGGCAGTCGTATATTCTTTATCTTTACTTGAATATCTTTGCTGTCTTTCACTGGAAAAGCTCTGGTGATGCTCAGATGAGTGCATTTCAGGATACTTTTGCGAATGTGCAAACCCACTCTTTACCTGCACACACTCATCAAAGCGATCACTATCACTATACCAGGCTCTTGAAACATCTTTGATACGTGCACCTTCAGAGTCATTGTATAATGTCGAAGTGCACGCTTTTCTATAATGAGGATTTTTTTCTCCTCTCCATTTTAAGTCTCGATCATGATCTACGGTCTCATGCTTTCCTGGCACCCAGCCTCTTCCAGATGCTTCTCTGCACCCTTTGACATCATCTTCCTCGGGATACCTGTGTTGACATAAAGCAGTTTACACTTGCAGTAGAGAAGACAACGAGAATTAAATTTAGGTAACATGAAGTATGTTTGGGAGAAATGCCGTGAAAGCAGTGGTTTCCCCAGGTTACTAGTTTAACCCTTTATCCTTCTGAAAGTCATTCAGCAGGATGCCAAGGGGCGGCATCTAGCCATCAATCTGTTCTGCTTTGGAACTAAAGAGCCGATCATTTATATAGACACATGCTCTTACTTTCAGATTAGGACAAAGGGCTTTCCATTTTTAAATCTACTAAAAAAGACAATTTTATTCCGTTGAGGTTCTATATCAAAACATACAGCTTTAATGGTTTTATCCCAATACCTCTTCTGGTGGGAATTCCTTTCCAGAAATTCTTCAGGCTGTCTTCCAGGAGAACGTAAAGAATCTGAATGCCTTTCCTCATGCAAATTATGACTTCTCAAGCCTTCAGTGTCACGCCACTTGTCTGAATAACCATAAGAGGTAGTACTTGGTCGATCGTATGAAGTTATTTGTGGATCACTTCTAACAGTCTTGGATTTTTCATCAGGTAATTTGTAATGAGTCACGATTTCTGCACTCTGATAATGTCGTTCATCGTGATCATTACGCCATTCATCATGATCATGCCGTTCGCTGTGACCATGGTGACGCTCATTAGGCCAGTCACTGTTGCCATGATGCCGTTCATCGTGATCATGGTATGGATTCTCTTCAGCAGATTTTGAAAGAAGGGCATGGGATCGATTTCCTTCTCTTCCATGTGGGTAGAGGTGTCTTCCCGTTGTATGTTCTGCTCCCACTTTTTTTGCAATTGGAGAAGGATGCCCATACTCAAAAACTTCATAATGAACTTTACCATATTGTGCATTTCCCGATCTCGATTCGACACTGCCCGTTTCATTCCATTTATCCTGTTGTGCCCGCCACTGTGTAGGTCTTCCTGAGCTTTGACTGAATGCTCTTGACTCACTAGTATGTGACTGATACAATCTTCTCTCAACATGGTATTCTTGGCTTCTTACACAGGTTGGCGAGATTGACCTACAATGATTTGGAGAAGATGGGACATTTTTGGTACAACAAATAAAATAACATAAAAATGGAGTGCGCTATTTCATTTAAAGTTTTTTTTAACTTTTGGATTAACTATACTATGTAATCAGATATCAAAAATCCTAATGATGCAATTGAAAACCAGAACTATTAAATTAAGACAGTAATTTTAATTATAAGTAATACCAGTGCTTGCCAACATAGCGCAAAACAATTTTTTAAACTATGATCCTCAACTTTGAATTGCCACTTTTTCCAATTGTATGCAATTTTCTTAACTAAATAGCAATTTTCAACTCATTCTATGTTGTAAATTTTTGCGGAGCAGCATTACTTAACTCACTGGGGAGAATATATTCAACAATAACTGGCACATAATCAAAATTGTCAAAATTGTTTATCCAAAAGGAAGACTTCAAAACTTCTTCCGATCATTTGCAAAGAATATTTTAAAATAGTGTCTTGCATTAACAATAATTTAAGCTTGCAGACAGTGGCGGACACTGTAAAAGAAGGAATTGCTTTTACAAGCAAATAGCAGACATGATCAAAGGTATTAAACTCCATGGATTGAAGTTTTTGTTTCATAGCAACTTCACAGACATGATCTAAAACACATCCAAGTTCTACTTGTTCACATAAAAAGCATCCAAACAATCAAGGATTCAATTTTGAGGGGTTAAAACAGAAATTACGAGAACAAGGATGCATATATCTACTTCTTCATTTCAGGAGAAATCAATTGGAGAAAGTAATATCAGCTCCAAGTCAAACGTTTTCCTTGTTTATGCTGTCTTTCCAGACATTAACCATGTCATAGTATCTATCATGTTACAGATGAATTAAATTAATATGCAGGCCATTCAATTCTTGGAAAGCACCATTGTCTTCAGGGTTAATTTTGGAACATGGATTTCATTGACAAAAATATATTTAAAGTCACTGAGAAGGCAGTAGTGATGTGATGTCTTTGCAAACTGCTGAAATTCATTGTGAAGTTGTTCCCATATCGCGGCCAGTCTGAAGAAGGGTCTCGACCCAAAATGTCACCTATTCCTTTTCTCTGAAGACGCTGTCTGACCTGCTGAGTTACTCCAGCTTTTGTGTCTATTTGCAGCAATGCAAGTTCAATATCGATGGAAAGAGATGATTCATATCCAAGTCTAAATTAATGTTCCCATACATCTTTTGCCTTTTGTGTATAAGAGGACACTGATTTAGTCAAAGAAACATTGAAACTTCATGTAATAAATCTTGCAGTTCAAGAATGTTAGTGGTGGAGAGGATTTGTGTTTGTCAGTAGATTAGGTTGTCTTCAATGACACATCTCAGTGTTGTTGCAGCGGTAGCCATCCAAGCAAATGGAGAATATTTTATTCAAAGTCCTGAAACATCCAATAATCGTTGAAGGCTTTGGAGAAACAGAATCGGTCCTGGCTGCTGAAAGCCTGGTCTTGTTCAATTTTTGATTAATGATTCCCAAAATATTCTTGATAAGAGGACTTGATCACAGCCACATAACAATTTTAATAATGGGATCATAAATATTCTGGATGATCACTGCCTGACCCTTGTGGTATGTAATTGCTGTGTTGTACATTAATCCAAACCTTGGCATTGCAGACACTGACTATTTAATTAATAGAAAATGATTGAATCTCAATTCAGCCATCATGACATTTTTAGCCTCAAATTTGAAGTTCATTGACGAAATCGTTCAAAAACGTAGGGCTGAAAATTCTGTCATGGAAAATCTCTGCTGCACCATTCCGAGGCCATTCAGCCCATTGAGAAATACACCATGCTTTCTCAAAAACTTTCTGTAGTTGCATGTTAACATTCTATAAAGCATTCTTTTGAATACTACTATTTCCCAGTCTCTCAATTGTATAAAATATTTATTTTCCCCTAATGTTACAGATGCGTAGCAGATAAACTTGCTGCCTCTCAGGTCTGACAACCTGGGCTCAATCCTGACCTCCAGTGCTGAATGTGTGGAGTCTGCACATTATGGAGTTACAGTCGTACATCACAGAAAAGGGCCTCTTGGTTCACCACACTGATTACCTACAGCCAAATTGACTGCCTTTCAACAATTCAATGCATCTACTCATCATCGGTGGTCACTCGAAACGAGTATGACTGTCCTCTCCCCTCCATAGGGTCGTCTACTTGTGGGTCTGCAGATGTCTGTAGAGGCCGATCCGCTATCCACACACCTTGGTGCAACGTGGGCAATGGAGGCTGGCGGTGGTTGGTAGTTGTCGAGCCCCCTTCTCTCTCTCCTTACGGTGCTGTCGCTGTGTCTCTGCGACACACGTAGTTCCATTTCGTGACGTGCAACTCCTTCCTACACGGATTTCCTCCAGGAGCGCCAATGTGCTCCCAGTTGCTCGATGTGATGTGGAATTTCTTCTGACTGTTCTTGATGTTGTCCTTGAAGCGTTTCCTTGGCCCTGCCGGGGGCTTGCAGACCTTCCTTCAATTGACAGTACAGGATTTAGGGAGACGCGTGTTGGACATGCAGATTACATGGCCAGTCCATCGAAGTTGGTGCTGCATTATTGTGGTGGTGATGCTGGTTACGTTGGCTTCCTCCAAAACACTGATGTTGGTGTGTTTGTCCTCCCAGCTGATCCTCAGAATCTTTCGTAAGGATCTTTGATGGTATTGTTCCAGGGCTCTCAGGTGCCTGCTGTAGGTGGTCCATGACTCGGCTCCGTATAACAGGGTGGAGAGGACACCGGATCTGTCGACCAGCAGTTTTGTTTGAGCCTTTATGCCTCAGTCTTCAAAGACCTTTTCTGAGTCTGGCGTAGGCTCTGCTGGCACAATTCAGGCGATGGTTGACCTGAGTCGATGTCAGCTTTTGAGGAAAGAATGCTGCCAGGGTAGGGGAAGTGGTCAACGTTTTCAAGAGTGGTGTTGTCCACTTTTATAGTGGGCTGGGTAGATGGCTGGTTGGGTGGAGGTTGATGTAAGACCTAGGTCTTCTTGATATTTAAGGCTAGACCCATGGCTCTGCATGCCTTGCAAAGGCATTCAGGATGCCCTGGAGGTCTTCTACAGAGTGTGCTGCAATAGCGCAGTCGTCCGCGTAGTGAAGCTCCATGATGGCGGTGTTACTGACTTTTCTCTTGGCCTTCAACCTATTAAGGTTGAAGAGCCCACTGTCAGTTCTGTAAAGGATTGGGATCCCCTGTGGCAGCTCTTCACCAATGAGGTGAAGTATGGCAGCAATGAAGACAACAAACAGGGTGGGTGCGATGATGCATCCTTGTTTGACCCGTTTCCACAGTGAAGGGCTCGGACTCAGAACCGCAGATGCAGACCGACATGACATCATGTAGAACCTCAATATTCTGATGTACTTGTCGTGACAACCGTACCTTGATAGTATGCTCCAAAGAGCCTGGCGGTCTACCGAGTCAAAAGCCTTTGTCAGGTCTATGAAGGCCATGTACAAAGGCTGCCTTTGTTCACGGCATTTTTCCTGGAGTTGGTGTGCTGTGAATATCATGTCTGCTCTAACTCTGGATGGGTGGAAGCCACACTATGATTCTGGGAGTACCTCCGCAGACAGTGGTAGAAGTCGGTTTGCAAGGACACGAGCAAGGACTTTGCCTGTTGTTGACAGGAGCGAGATGCCCCTGTAGTTTCCATTCAGCCTTGTCCCCCTTCTTAAAAATGGTCACTATTAGAGCATCCCTGAGTTCTGAGGGAAGTTCTTCTTTTTCCCAGACCTTGAGGATTAGGACATGGAAGTGGTACAGGAGCTCCAGTCCACCTTCCTTTAAGATCTCAGCTGGGATCCCATCTGAACCGGTGGCCTTGAATTCTTAAAACTCTTGATGGCATCTTGAACCTCTGTCATAGTGGGAGGTTCCTCCATGTCTTCTCTGATGGGACTCTGGGGGATGCGGTGGGTGATGCCTGGTTCAGTTGTGCTATCACGGTTGAGGAGTTCCTGGAAGTGCTCTTTCCATCGGGCGTTAATGGACTCATTGTCCTTCAGTAGTTCTTGTTTGTCTTTTGAGCGCAGGGGGTTTAAGCCGTGGTGGCTTGGACCATAGACGGCCTTAGTAGCGCTGAAGAAGTCTCTGGTGCCACCCGAGTTTGCCAGTCTCTGGATTTCCAGAGCCTTTGCTGTCCACCAAGAGTTCTTAAGCTCCCTCACCCAGCTCTGGACGTCCGCCTTGGCTATGGAGTGAGCCGCTCTTTTGGCCTTGCAAGTTACATCATTTTCCCAAGCCCAAAAGGCTTTCCTTTTCTTGGAGATACTAATACCCGACAGTCACACAAAATCAATTCCAGTAATTAACAATGCCATATTTGCCATATTTTCCTGCCCCAAACTCAACTAGCAAAGGAGTACATCTGCTACACAAACTATCCAACTTAACATAAAATGGGGGTCGAAACAGGTCAATATTTGCATTACTCGGCTAATACACCATGCTGATTATACATTTGATTAAAAAGTTACTTCCTAATATTAGAGAGGCATACAATTAACATTAAAATATGTTTTAAAAAACTTACACAATTGTACATGCAACCACAGGCAATACAAAGTACCGCTAAATAAATATGACAGTGGCCAGATTTCAGCCTAGCCCAAAAAGTAGATTATTCTGTCATAATAAATTATTATTTAATTCAAATTTTAAGGCAAATTAGTATCACATTTGCAGGAGATAAAAATCTCTTTTATCTCCTAGACTCTCCCACCAGTGGAAACATCCTTTCCACATCCACTCTATCTATGCCTTTCATTATTTTGTAGGTTTCAATGAGGTCCCTCCTCAACCTTCTAAACTCCAACGAGTAGAGGCCCAGTGTTGTCAAGCACTCATCATATGCTAACCCACTCATTCCTGGAAGGAAAATGGCATTGAGATGGATAGATCAGCCATGATTAAATGGCAAAGTAGACAACGGACTGAATGGCTTAATTCTGCTCCTAGAATTTATGAACTTATTTACCCTCAGAGACATTCCTCCTCACCTATCATATCTATAGCTTAACAAGTTTCCCAGTTCTGATAAAAGGATTTCAACCTGAAATGTTAACTCTTTGGCTGTTACCACAGATTATACCTGATCTGCTCAGCACTTCCATCATTTTATGGGGTTTTTTTCTCCAGATACAGTGTTGGTTAAAAAGAACATGGAAATTAACTGTATGGATGTAAAAAAAGATTGACAAAAGTAAACAAAGGTCTCAAGGCAGATCTGGGACGTTATATTGGGAAGGAATAAAACTAGAGGGAATTTTTGTCTCTTGATAGCAAAGATATAAATACATGGAAACAGTAGGAAATCAGGGGACTAGCGATTGCGGGGGGGGGGGGGGGGGGGGGGCCGCCGGCGGCATCTCACACACACGAACCACCCCTCCCACACACATACTAACCACCCCCCCAACACACACACTACCCACCCCCCTTGATATTATATTAATATTATTCATTCGCTCCTTTAACCCCACCCCCGCCCTATCCACTCCCGCATAGACCCCAACTCGCATGCTCGTCTAGAGAAGGAGAGGGAAGGGGGTAGAGAGAGGGGCAGACAGAGAGGGAGGGTGGGAGAGAGAGGTGGGAAGGAGGGGGGGGAGAGAGTGGGGCAGGGGAGAGGGGGGGGAGAGAGTGGGGCAGGGGGGAGGAGCGACCTACGGCGTCTCACACACACACTAACCACCCCCTTGATATTATATTATTATTCATTCGCTCCTTTTACCCCATCCTATCCACTCACACATAGCCACCAACTCGCAGGCGCGTCTAGAGAGGGAGGGGAAAGGGGGGTCGTGAGAGAGAGGGGGGTGAGAGAGAGAGGGGTGAGAGAGGGGAGGGGGAGAGAGGGGAGGGGGAGAGAGGGGAGGGGGAGAGAGGGGAGGGGGAGAGAGGGGAGGGGGAGAGAGGGGAGGGGGAGAGAGGGGAGGCGGAGAGAGAGGAGGGAGAGAGAGAGGAGGGGGAAAGAGCGGGGAGGAAGGAAAGGGGGGGGGGGGAGGAGAGAGTGGGGAGCGGGAGAGGCCCGGGGGAGCGGGAGAGAAGGCAGAGGCACAGAGAGATTGCACGTGGCGTCACATGGCAGGGCTGGTTCCCGAATGCAATACTCCCTCACTCCAGCTCCAGGATCCGTTCCAGCCCATGTCCAATATGCAGCAGCAACCTCCCCACCATGCGCCGACCCGAGGACCCAGCGTCCAAAGGACTGCGAGTTCGGCGACTTCATCTTCGGCAGCGTCAATTGAATAACCGGGGGAGGGGGGGGGGGGGGAGGAGAGGAGGTAGGGTGACGACACTCGCAGCACGAGGAAGGTGGGAGCAAGCAGACCCATTGTGACGTCATCAACGAAAGGCAGTCGTTTTTATTTCAAAATGTAGTTCGATTTTTGAACATTTTCAGTAATAACTCGAGAAATAAAGCATGAAATTTTCAGATAGGGCGCTTTCGGACTCCACGGGAAAAATCTCTACCGGAATATGTAAACATTTTACAGCTAGCACGTCGTTTTTTCGAGAAGATGTGATTATACACAAACACACACACAAATAAATACGCATCCAAGATCAGACTTTTAGTTACATAGATATGATAGTACAGTGGAAGTGTAGGTGTCAATGTCCTCATCCTCAAACAAGTCCCAGTCAGTTTGGTTAAAGCAGTCCTGTAATTGCCCAGAAGCTCCCTGAGGCCACACTTGAATGTCCCTAGAAGCTAGTTTGACAGTATTGATGCGTGGTCTATATATTGGAGTCAAAAATAGGGAGATGTGATCAGATTGGCCCAGATGGGGGAGAGGTGATGCTTTGTACCATGTTTGATGATGCTATAAACATGGTCCAGTCTGTTTTTACCTCTTGTGGGGTATTGCACATGTTGATAGAATTTAGGGAGGACAGTCTTTAGTCTCGCTTGGTTGAAATCCCCCGCTATTATAAAGACTCTGTCAGGATGGGCACTCTGTTGTCTGCTAATGGCAGTAAGCAGATAGCCCAAAGCTGTAGTGATATTGGCATCTGCCGGTATACAGCTGTGATTATGACGACTGTGAATTCCCGTGGCATATAGAAGGAGCGATATTATGGATAAATATTCCAGGTCCGGAGAATAGTGGTCGTCAATGGCCTTAACATCTGTGCACCACCAATGTACAATAATGTTCATTGAACGTGAGAATTTCTGATTGACCACGAATCATGCTAGAGATTTTGTGTCTTTAAATTCCAAAGCAATCATTACACTTGCGTGGTAACCCAAATATACTGCATTATGTTGTCATGTAATTCAGGAGGAAATAAAGTTGCCACATGGATTCAGAAGTGTCTTACTGATTGACCACAATCCCCCTGTGTTCTAAGGACAATATTCAGGTTGGAGGTCTTAGACTTCTGGTGTTTGTGAAAATTATGAATTGGAAGTCAACAAGATGGGTTGGTCATACTGCGGGATGTAGATCAGCTGCAGAAATGGGTGAAGAAATGGCTGATGGTGTTTAATCCGAGCAAGAATTAAGTGTTGCACTTTGGGAGGTCATAAGTAAGGGGAAAATGTACAATTATCGGCATGTCCCTTAATAGCATTGATGTAAAGAGGGTTCTTAGGGTCCAACTCCATAACTCCCTAAAAGTAGCAGCATAAGGAGATTCAGTGGTAAATGTGGTATATAGAAGGCTTGCTTTCATAGGTCGGATCATTGAGTACAAGAGTCAGGAAGTCAAATCCAAGCTTTAAATGTCTTTTTCATAAGAAGAAAAAAAAGTATATGACACTTTGTCTAACTAAGAGCTTATACAAACTAATATATTCCTGATCTCTATATTTAAATTTGTAACAAACGTCATGACTAGGATATGACTTTACCTATACTAATTAAATTTGGGGTTCCTTATTTAGTTCCCAAGATTGGTGCACTTGAGTTACAGTGCTCTCCATAATGTTTGGGACAAAGGCCTGACATTTATTTATTTGCCTCTGTACTCCACAATTTGAGATTTGGAATAGAAAAAAAATCAGATGTGGTAAAGGATTGGGTGGGCTGGGCCTTTATTTCCTAGACCAACAGAGACTGAGGAGTTACCTTATTAAAAATATATAAAAACATGACGGGCATAGATAAGGTGAATGATCATAGTCTTTTTCCCAAAATGGGAGAGTCTAAATTAAAGGGCATAGGATTAAGGAGGGGAAAGATTTAAAAGGTGTTTTTTGTTAAGAAAACAACATTTTCCATGCAAATAAAGTTGGGTACTTGGTACGAGCTGTACCGAGAATGTGGTTAGGCTGGGTAAAATGAACTAAGTTTAAAATGTATTTAAACAGGTACAAAGTTAGGAAAGGATTAGAGGGTAATGGGTCAAACACAGACGAATACCACAGAAGGCTGTGGAGGCCAAGTCAGTGGATATTTTTAAGGCATTCTTGATTAGTACTGGTGTCAGAGGTTATGGGGAGAAGGCAGGAGAATGGTGTTAGGAGCGCAAGAGATAGATCAGCCATGATTGTGTTCAAGAAGGAACTGCAGATGCTGGAAGATCGAAGGTACACAAAAATGCTGGAAAAACTCAGCGGGTGCAGCAGCATCTATGGAACGAAGGAAATGGGCGACGTTTCGGGCCGAAACCCTTCTTCAGACTGATGGGGGGTGGGGGGGGGAGAAGGAAGGAAAAAGGGAGGAGGAGGAGCCCGAGGGCGGGGGGGGATGGGAGGAGACAGCTCGAGGGTTAAGGAAGGGGAGGAGACAGCAAGGGCTAGAATTCAACGTTCATGCCATCCGGACGCAAGCAACCCAGGCGGAATATGAGGTGCTGTTCCTCCAATTTCCGGTGTTGCTCACTCTGGCAATGGAGGAGACCCAGGACAGAGAGGTCGGATTGAGTGCAGTTAGAGAGGAGGTTGTGAAACTGTCTCCGGAGAGATGAGGAGAACTTCTTCAAAGTAGGCATACCTTGAGGAGATATCGCAGTGGAGTAGACAAAGTGTTCAAGAAGGAACTGCAGATGCTGGAAGATCGAAGGTACACAAAAATGCTGGAGAAACTCAGCAGGTGCAGCAGCATCTATGGAGCGAGGGAAATGGGCGACGTTTCGGGCCGACGTAAGCCATGATTGATTGGCGGAGTTGACTTGATGGGCAGAATGGCCTAATTCTACTTCTATCACGTATGACCTTATGAATGAGACAAACCAAGGTGAGAAACTTGGTTGAAATGGACGAATTGGACCGAAGGACCTGTTTCTATGCAATATAACTTTATATATATCCACCCATCATGGAATCTTGCCAATGAATGTATGCTTCCATGTTATTTCTTCCAAAATCTATCACTATAAAGTTCGGTCACCTCAAAATGCCCCTATCTTCTACATTCTTTCTCGGTGTCTGCCTGATGCCTTTTGCTCCCTATGCCCAAGTCTATACCATTTATGCGCATGAAGAATAAAAGGAATAAAAGGTAGTTCCCCAAAATTGGTATTTAATGATCATGCTGTTAGATTGCAAGCCACCTCAGCAGAATATAGGTTGTAAGCTACCCAAGCAGAATACGAGTTGCTGTTCCTCCAGTTTGCATGTGACCTCACTCTGGCAATGAAGGCAGCTCAGAACTAAGTCAGTCAAGGAGTAGGTAGGGTAGTTAAAATGGTCAGCAACAGGGAGATCCCGCTAGCCTTAGTGAAACGAGCACATGTTTGGCGAAATGGTTGTTGCGACTATGCTTGGTGTCGCTGACGTTAAAGGCCACATCAGGAACACTGAATGCAGTAGAATAGGTTACGAGAGGTGCGCATGAACCTCCATCTCACCTGTAAAGACTACTGGGGTCCCTGGATGAATATGAGGAAGGATGTATAGGCTCAAGCGTTACATAAAGTAGTTTGGGTCGGAAGTAACAAGTGAACTCAGGAATTGTTGAGGGAGCATATTTTACAAAAGGCAGAGAGGGGTGAAAAGTTACAATTGTTGGTAGGATCATGTTGAGGGTGGCAGAAATGTCAGAGAATAATGTGTTGGATGTGTCGGATGCAGTGGCAGGTGGGGTGAAAGTTAAGGACCAGAGGAACTCTATCCGTTCTATTTGAAGGGAGGGGAAACTAGAGGGAGAAGCAGATGAGAGGTCTATCTATGACAACAAGGTGGGGGGAAACGTTTACCAAAGAAAGGACATTTTCATTTCCCTGTAACCGAACGAGATACAATATATGTCCCCATATCTCCTCCCTCCACATTCGTCCAGGGACATTCAATATGATTACCTACCTCAACTATGTACTTCCAAAACAAGAACTACTTTGCAAATAACATAAAAGGGCAGAGCAATGAAAAACAAGCTGAATCATTGGAGTGTCCCTGGCTCCCAATGGAGCCCTCTGAACTGCAGAGATTTAACACATCTTACAAAATTGTCAAATAAATGGGAAGATCTGAAATGTGACCCAATGATTGGAAGAAGCTAGAAGCATTCATCAGGTCAGGTTGAAGACCATTCCTCAGAATGATCAGATGAAGGATCACAGACCTGAAATATTCAATCTATTTCTCTTTTCACAAGTGCACTCTGACCTACTGAGTATTACCAGCATTATTTTTTCCAGATATCCAGAATATAGTTTATTAACATTTTTATAATTGACAAATTTGGAGGAAAGCAAGAAACCATCTCAAGATCAAGAAAGATCTAGTTTCAATACTCCCTTAGAAATTTAGGTGACTTTCAAAAAGAATATGAGTTTGGACAGATTATCCTACATTGGTATCGAATGAAATATGAACCCCAAGTCCAAACTTGATCTCCTGCTAATTATACTTGCTGCCCCTTAGTAATATAATTCAGTGATCAAAGTAACAAACACATTCAAAAGCAAAAACATATTCACAAACATAGAGCAATATATTATTACATTGATATAAAAACTAAATGGGGAGCATTTCTAATATTATTTCACTTTAATTTCACACATGGTGTTAAAATAGTTTCCAAGGAGCTGCAGGTCAAATGAAGTTATGTCCAAGCTTATGAAGCCTCCAAGTCTAACTATTCAATTTACAAATTAAAATTAAGGTTTTGCTTGAAGAGTTCACCAAATAACATTGGACTCACAGCCTGGCTCTCTAAATATCAGCAATCTTTGCTGTATAAATAGAAGAGTTATGAAAAATGTATTAACAGGTTCAGTTAACTACAAATCATAATAATTTCACAACTATAAAATACAATTATTTCACATAAAGCCCAAAATGCTGCACAAAGTTGAATGTTCTGGAAAAGATCTTTATAGATTTACACTCACTTGCACAAAAACCTCTTTCAAATAAATGTTTAGATAAAATCTCTCACACAACCCTAACTGAAAATCCTCTTACCACAATTGCAATATTAAAAGTTTTTGTTATTTTTTAAAGACAATATATTATGTAATACATTTGGTTGAAAAGTACTTTGACTGTGGCACTGATTTTTTTTTTTACAAAATCCTATTTGCTGAGTCAGTTTTACTATCTTTCTGGATAGCAGCATTTGAATTGGTTCAATACATGATTTTCAAAATGCTGTATTTGCCTACCTATGCTTCCATCTTGGGGATCTTGACCTTGAACGAACCATCATACCACACTCTACCCTGTGATACACATACATGGAAGAAGTTCCATATTATAATCAAACAGAAATATTTAGCAATTTTAGCAAATGATTATTGTATGATGATATTACAAATTTAACAGAAAGAAAATGAACTTGAAGTCCATTGATACATTGATAATTACAACTGCAAGTGATTTATCTTCAGTGCAAACCAGCATTTGCAGTTCCTACATATTTCAGGTCAGGAGTTTTCTTCAGATTCCTCCTTGCGTCTGAAGATGGGTCCTGACCCAATATGTCACCTATCTATTCCCTTCGCAGATACCGTGAAGCCCGCTGTATTTCTCCAGAACTTTGTTCTTTGGACATACTTTTGGTCCATATCATTGTGTTATTCATAGATATCCCCTTTCACATGCCACCACTGAGATCCTAGTTGACATTCTAACATAGCCCTGCTGACTCAATGTACACTTGTCAGTGGGTACCCCAAACCTCACAAAATGGGACCATTCCATCCTAACTACCCACGTTTAAATACGGGCAAACCTTCCTGGCCCCACCCACCTAAAGAAACATTACCCATACCCGCAGCACCAGCCAACCCTCTCAGTAACACCCATAACTACTGACCTACTTCAGGGGAACTATAAACAACCCCACGCAACATTACAAGAGATCTCTGAACATTACGATGCTAATGTTATGTTATCCATCCCCAAATATCTATGGATACCATCCTCATAGATATCCATCCCCAAATATGTATATATATTATCCATCCCCAACGTTTATGGATGTTCTCTGAACTGCAGAGACTTAACACATCTTACAAAATTGTCAATTAAATGGGAAGATCTGAAATGTGCCCCAATGATTGGAAGAAGGTAGAAGCATTCATCAGGTCGGGTTGAAGACCATTCCTCAGAATGACCAGATGAAGGATCACAGACCTGAAATATTCAATCTATTTCTCTTTTCACAAGTGCACTCTGACCTGCTGAGTATTACCATCATTAATTTTTCCAGATATCCAGTTTATTTAAATTCTTATGATTGACGAATTTGGGGGAAATCAAGAAACCATCTCAAGAACAGGAAAGATCTAGTTTCAAGGCTCCCTTAGAAATTTAGGTAACTTTAAAAAATCATACGGGTTTGGACAGATTATCCTAGATTGGTACCGAATGAAATATGAACCCCAAGTCCAAACTCGATCTCCTGCTAATTATATTTTCTGCCCCTTGGTAATATAATTCAGAGATCAAATGTAACAAACACATTCAAAAGCAAAAACAAATTATTAAATTGATATAAAAACTAAATGGGGAACATTTTTAATATTATTTCATATTAATTTCACACATGGTGTTAAAATAGTTTCCAAGGAGCTGCAGGTCAAATGAAGTTATGTCCAAGCTTATGAAGCCTCCAAGTCGAACTATTCAATTTACAAATTAAAATTAAGGTTTTGCTTGAAGAGTTCACCAAATAACATTGGGCTCACAGCCTGGCTCTCTACATATTAGCATTCTTTGCTGCATAAATAGAAGAGTTTTGCAAAATGTATTAACAGGTTCAGTTATAACCACAAATCATAGTAATTTCATAACTATAAAATCCAATTATTTCACATAAAGCCCAAAATGCTGCACAAAGTAGAATGTTCTGGAAAAGATCTTTATAGATCCCTTGCAATTAATTCCAAAAACCTCTTTCAAATAAATGTTTAGATAAAATCTCTCACACAAACAGAACTGAAAATCCTCTTACCACAATTCCAATTGTGTTTATTTTTTAAAGACAATATATTATGTAATACATTTTGTTGAAAAATATATACTGACTGTTGCACTGAATATTTTTTTTTTACAAAATCCTATTTGCTGAGTCAGTTCTACTATCTTTCTGGATAACAGCATTTGAATTGGTTCTAAACATGCATTTTCAAAATGCTGTATTTGCTTACCTCTGCTTCCATCTTGGGGATCTTGACCTTGAACGAACCATCATACCACACTCTACCCTGTGATACACACACATGGAAGAAGTTCCATATTATAATCAAACAGAAATATTTAGCAATTTTAGCAAATGATTATTGTAGGATGATATTACAAATTTAACAGAAAGAAATTGAACTTGAAGTCCATTGATACATTGATAATTACAACTGCAAGTGATTTATCTTCAGTGCAAACCAGCGTTTGCAGTTCCTACATATTTCAGGTCAGGAGTTTTCTTCAGATTCCTCCTTGTGTCTGAAGAAGGGTCCTGACCCGATAGGTCACCTATCTATTCCCTTCAGATACTGTGAAGCCCGTTGTGTTTCTCCAGAACTTTGTGCTTTGGACATACTTTTGGTCCATATCATTGTGTGATATTCAGATATCCCCTTTCACATGCCACCACTGAGATCCTAATTGACATTCTAACATAGCCCTGCTGACTCCATGTACACATAAAGAGAGTTAGATAGAGCTCTAGTGTCTAGTGGAATCAAAGGATATGGGGATTCAGATTCAAACTTTATTGTCATTGTGCAGTGTACAGTGCAGACAACATGCAGTTAGCATCTCCCTAGAAGAGTGACATAGAATATGAGCAATAAATAAATATATTTACGTGCATATAGTTATAGTAGTGCAATTATTTTTTTTCCTGCTGGAAGGAGTGTGGGGGGAGGGGGGGGGTGATTAGCAATCACCGAGGTACAGTGTTGAGTAATGTAACAGCCGCAGAGAAGAAGCTGTTCCTGGACCTACTGGTCCGGCAACGGAGAGACCTGTAGCGCCTCCCGGATGGTAGGAGGATAAACAGACTGTGGTTGGGGTGAGAGCAGTCCTTGACGATGCTGAGCGCCATTCGCAGACAACGCTTGCTTTGGGAGAAGGCAGGCAAGGGTTATTGATTGGGGACGATCAGCCATGATCACAATGAATGGCTCGAAGGGCCGAATTGCCTCCTCCTGCACCTATTTTCTATGTTTGTCAGTGGGTACCCCAAACCTCACAAAATGGGACCATTCCATCCCAACATCCCACGTTTAAATACGGGCAAACCTTCCTGGCCCCACCCACCTAAAGAAACATTACCCATACCGGTAGCACCAGCCAACCCTCTCAGTAACACCTATAACTACTGACCTACTCCAGGGAAACTATAAATAAACAACCCCACGCAACATTACAAGAGATCTCTGAACATCACGATGATAATGTTATACATCCCCCAATATATATGGATACTATCCCCATAGATATCCATTCCCAAATGTCTATGGATGCTCTCACCCCCAACTACTACTGCCCACGGGGAACCCCTGATCCCACCCACTCCCCGTTGGGAGAGATTGCTGAACGCAAGCTTCTCTCCACTCTCCCACGGGAGGGCTCTTGAATCCCCTCGCCGCCCCGGCCGGCCTCCCCTGGTAGAGGGACCTTGGTCCTAGTGTCGACGGCTCTCTCAACATACCCCGCCCCGCCCTAGCGGACGGGAGTAACTGAGGACGAGGCAGCTCCTCGCCCGCCCGCCCGCCCGCGCCTCCCGCGAGTGCAAGGTTTTCGCGCACCGACGTCAGACGCAGCGGGCGCCCGGTAGTTGGCGAGGGACCCGGATTTAACGGTTACCCCCTCCCCTCCCCCTCGCTCCCCGCGCGCCGCTGGAGGTGCCGGCGAACACGTGCCGGGCAACGTACCGAGCGGCTGCCGTCTCACAGGGGGGGCGCCCAGCTCCGCGCGTTGTTTGTGAGGTGAGGTAGAACTCCGCCCACGCCCTCGTATTTTTCTCCGCCACCGCTCGACCGTTGGCCGAAGCCGTCTGAGCACCAACAACGAGCCGAGCTCCAACCTGCACTCGCGGACACGACGTCGGGCCTGCGTCACCGTCGTGCGCATGCGCACGCTAGCCCCCACCCCAAAAACGGATGGCGCCTGCGCGCTGCTGCAGGCTTTGCCCCAAAGGCTTGTTTCAGTTTTGTTTATTGTCACGTGTACCGAGGTATAGTCAGGATTGCCAGATTGAAAATTTAATTTAAAGCCAAACAACACTAGGAAAAAGCCATAAAAAAACAAAACACTACTAAAAAAACCCAGAAAAAAGCCAAACAATCTTTAATTTATTTTTCATACACACATCACATGAAAAGCTACAGATCCAGGTCATTATTATCCACCCCACTGGTATGAGTGGCACATATGACAGTAATATTACAAAATTTTGAGATTTTAAAAATCAAGTCTGCAATTTATTCCATCAGATAAAGCATAAAAAAGAAGTTTAATTTGACACCTAATTCACTTTCATATCTTCAGTATTAAAAAAGCTATGGCCATTTTTATACTCGGAAATTACATCTTGTTCCCTATTGCTTTTCCATTGACTTAACTCAAAAGCTGTGATCGAGGACAGTCAAAAGCCCATAACTTTCTTAAAAATTAAGAGAACTGAATGAAATTTTCAGTTATTATAGATTGAAGCATTCTGAAACAAATATGAAACAATCTTACTTGGATGACCTGAAATTAAAGCATATAATTAGTTAGTTACCTAATTGTAGCTAATTACAAAATTCAATTACTAGATCTAAACATCTATCCATTTCTTAAGAAACGGTTAACATTTTTAAATAGCCTAAGTGTCCAAATAACATTCACACACGAATTCACAATATAACATGATTTTTAAATTTTTGTCATGAATTTATAGGCCAAATGGAAGGAATTTAATGTTTAATTCCCGTAAATTACTTGGATGACCTGAAATTAAAGCGTTAATTACCTAATTGTAGTCAATTACAAAATTGACCGTTGTGAAGGAAATAGTAATAAACACCCAGACTGCCTTGAAAGTTCAAAAATGTGATATTCTCAAGATCAGAACTTTAATATTATTGTATTATATGCTGTAAGTCCGTAACAGATAGGTAAATAAATTACAATTTCTAGCAATAGACCAAGTCTTTATGGAGAAGATCAGTTGCTAGCTGGTACATTGGCATATCATAATCAGTAGCATCGTCATACTCCTCAGATTGTAACCAATAAGCAACTCTGTACACCTTGTTTTTCCTCAACTTTTCAATTTTGGCATTGTAAACTACAAGTTTTTGCTCTTCAAACCACGCATGACATGCTTTTCTGCCCACTACTTTCTCATTAAGAAGATCCTGTAGATTTCATTTCTTAAGAAAAGGATATTTTTTTTAAATAGCCTAAGTATTGTAGTGGCCTGGTCGAGGTCAGGAAAAGACCGGACACCAGGCGGATTCAAAAGAAGCTTTTTTAATGGTAGCAGTACGAGAACACACACACGACACCCTTATCTCCACCCCTCGGGAGTCGTCTGGAAACCCCGTGGCAGACCAACGCCCCTGTCCCTCAATCGGCGAGGGGGATGATCCAAGGAGTGGCCTACCCCACAGGGACCGCCACAGGACCCCCCCCAAGTACCCGAGGTACAAAACGGACAGGAGGGCGTACACGGCGGCCAGCCCGGGTGCACACAACGCTCGGCCCTGGAACAGGCGGCTGGTCAACAAGTGCGGGGGACGAAGTAGCCAGAGGAGGAGGTACCCTAGACAGAGGCCGCCCTCGCTTTCGGGGCAGCGCCACCAGCGCCGGCCGATCGATATCGATATGTGCTGGCTTCAACCGCGCAACTGAAACAGTCTCACGCCGACCCCCAATGTCCAGGACGAAAGTCGACGAGCCATGTTCCAAGACCCGGAAGGGACCTTCGTACGGCCGCTGTAGAGGTGTCCGATGTGCATCCCTGCGCAGAAAAACAAACTGGCAATTCTCCAGAGCAGAGGGAACGTGCGGACGGAAGGACCCATGACGAGACGTGGGCACCGGCGCCAGCTTGCCCACCGTCTGCCGAAGACGTTGCAGAGCGTCCGAAGGCTGCTCCGCCTGGCCACGTGCCGGCGGGATGAACTCCCCGGGCACCGTTAACGGAGACCCATACACCAACTCGGCGGAGGAGGAGGCCAAGTCCTCCTTGGGTGCGGTGCGTATCCCCAGCAAAACCCACGGTAGAGCGTCTACCCAGTCTGGGTCAGTGAGCCGCGCCCTCAGGGCACCCTTAAGCTGCCGGTGAAACCGCTCCACTAGGCCGTTCGACTGCGGGTGGTACGCCGTCGTGTGGTGCAGACGAACACCCAGGAGGCGTGCCATGGCCGACCACAGCTCTGACGTGAACTGAGGCCCCCGGTCGGACGTTATGTCCAGTGGAACACCGAACCGGGCGATCCAGTGCGCCAGCAATGCTCGAGCACAGGTGGTTGTTGTGGAATTCTGTAGCGGAATGGCTTCAGGCCACCGCGTGAAGCGGTCCACAACGGTGAATAGGTACGTCATGCCCTGGGACGACGGCAGCGGCCCCACGATGTCCACATGAATGTGGTCGAAACGTTTATGAGGAATGGGGAACTCCTGCAATGGCGCGTGCACGTGTCGTTGCACCTTGGCGGTCTGGCACGGGATGCAAGTGCGCGCCCAATGTCCAACCTCCTTCCGCAGCCCGTGCCACATGAAGCGGGAGGCTACCAGGGCTACTGTCGCCCTGATGGAGGGATGTGCAAGTCCATGGAGCACGTCAAACACCCTGCGCCACCAGGCGATGGGAACGATGGGTCGCGGAACTCCAGAGGAGACATCGCACAGCAGCGTGGTACCCCCAGGGCCACAGACAACGTCCTCCAACTGCAGGCCCGAAACCGCCGTACGGTAGGCGACCATCTCCTCGTCGGCAAGCTGAGCGGCTGCCAGGGCGGAATAGTTGATCCCCTCACCGACCTGGAGAACCGTGTGGACTGCAGGTCTTGATAAGGCATCGGCCACCCTGTTAAATTTGCCCTCAATGAACCGGATGGAGGTAGTGTACTCGGACACATACGCCAACTGCCTCTGCTGCCGGGCAGACCACGGGTCTGATACCTTGGCGAACGCGAAGGTCAGTGGCTTGTGGTCCGTGAATGCAGTGAATGGTCTCCCCTCCAGAAAATACCGGAAATGACGTACGGCGAGATACAGGGCAAGGAGCTCACGGTCGAAGGTGCTGTAACGACGCTGAGGACCACTGAGATGCCTGCTGAAGAAGGCAAGTGGCCGCCAGGAACCCTCAACGAGCTGCTCCAACACTGCCCCAACCGCAACCTCAGAAGCATCCACCGTCAAGGCGGTCGTGGCGTCCTCTCGTGGGTGGACGAGCATTGTGGCATCAGCCAGTGCCTCCTTAGCCCTCTCAAATGCCGCTGTTGCTTCCACGGACCAATCAACCTCCCTGCGATGACCAGCAATCAGGTGGAAAAGCGGACGCATGACTGCAGCCGCTGACGGCAGGAAGCGGTGATAGAAAGTGACCATCCCCACGAATTCCTGCAGGCCCCTAACTGTGGTCGGACGGGGGAACCTGCGGATAGCGTCCACCCTGGTCGGCAGAGGCACCACCCCTTGTGCAGTCACGCGGTGGCCGAGGAAGTCGATAGCCGTCACCCCGAAACGGCACTTGGACGCGTTGATAGCCAAACCGAAATTGCTGAGGCGCTGACACAGTTGACGGAGGTGGGTGCAGTGCTCCTGCCGCGAGCGACTGGCCACGAGTATGTCGTCCAGGTACACAAAGACAAAGTCCAATCCGCGGCACACGCAGTCCATAAGCCGCTGAAAGGCCTGCGCGGCATTCTTCAACCCAAACGGCATCCGCACAAACTCGAACAGACCAAATGGTGTGATAATTGCCGTCTTCGGGAAATCGTCGGGGCGGACCGGAATCTGATTGTACCCCCGCACGAGGTCCACCTTGGAAAATATGGATGCTCCAGCAAGATGGGCATTGAAGTCCTGAATGTGCGGGACCGGATACCGATACCACGATGCGTGATGAATCACGTCGGGGTCACCAGTGTAGTGGCCTGGTCGAGGTCAGGAAAAGACCAGACACCAGGCGGATTCAAAAGAAGCTTTTTTAATGGTAGCAGTACGAGAACACACACACGACACCCTTATCTCCACCCCTCGGGAGTCGTCTGGAAACCCCGTGGCAGACCAACGCCCCTGTCCCTCAATCGGCGAGGGGGATGATCCAAGGAGTGGCCTACCCCACAGGGACCGCCACAGTATCCAAATAACAAACTAATCCCATTCACACAAGAATTCACTATATAACATAATTTTTTAATCTCACATGAATTCATATGCCAGATGGAAGGAATTTGATGTTTAATTCCCATAAAATAATCTAGAAACATCCACTCAATATAATCAAAATAATTTTTTTTGCACAATACATGGGACTAAAACTGATATCTATATTACTAAAAGTCTGTTCTTGACCGGTTTTGGCCTTCTGTGCTGCGATTTCCGAGAGAACGCCGCCACCTACGGCCGTCATTTTTGGCCACCTTGCTCAGAGCCCCCCTCCGCCGTATGTGTGCCGAGGATTTTTCCCGTCGATTAAAAATGACAGAGATATTAATGTTTTTACCAAATTCCCCATCCTCTCTGCTGCTCCTGCTGGTGGGAGGGGGAGGGACTATAAAACCAGGAAGTATCTAACTCAAGGACATTCTGTGCTCAAACGAGGAAAGACTGATAACATGGGAGTGAATCTGCTGAGCTGAGAGCGAAAAACATCACACGGCTTATATAGTTTTATAAAATATTGAGAATTAATAATAATTAATAAATAACTAACAATACTAATATAGAAATAGCAACTGAAACTGATAAAAATGTGTTGCCTGCTTTATAACGCAGACAACCGTAATCACATATGTTCCGCAGCTCGAGTGGGGAGGGGAGGAGACTCGGGCACCTGGCACAGTTCCAGGAGCCTGACTTCGGTTAACCCTTTCAGCGAACAACTCACTTTTAACAATACTAAAACCATTTACAAATAGTTAAGAGATAAAGAGTGAGGAATATATGTAACTTAATACATGATTAGATTTGATAAGTTGGAATGAAACATATATATATATATATACTGCAACTGGGTGAAATAGAACTTATTTGGAAACGGTACCGACCCCCTAGGGTTTGGGTAATAAAGGCAGCGGGGCTAACTTTTTAACATCTACGCCGGAAGCGATATAGATGTCGTACCCCACAGACGAGTGGGTCACTCACTACGGTGTCCGAAACTCAGACACCGTAAATTTATTTGATATACTTTTTTTTTTTATTATCACAATATGTCACATCTATGTGTTTTCTTTTCAAGGACAATCGCAGAGGGGAACTACCAAGGAAGTCTATATTATAAATGCTACCAAAATAACCAGAGTCCTGAGGTATGAATGCACCATAATAAATAAGGTCATCAAAATAGGTAGAAATGTATGACGACAATCAAAAGAAAATGGGAGGAATCACACTATGCAGTTGGAATATAAGGGGTATTAATGAACCTATTAAAAGGGGCAAGATACTAGCTCAGTTGAAATCATACAACACGGATATTTCGTTTCTACAGGAAACGCATCTTAAACATCAAGATCAGACGAGACTGAGGGCGAACTGGATAGGCCAAACATTTCACTCTTCATTTACTTCCAAATCTAGAGGTACCGCTATCATTATTCGTAAAGGAATTCCATTTAAATCAAAGAATATTATTTCAGATAAGGAAGGGAGATACCTTATAGTAGCAGGAGAGATCAATAATACGCCAATTACGTTGGTAAACATATATGCGCCCAATTTTGATAATCCTCAATTTTTTAATAAAATTCTGAATATAATTGCAGAATGTAATTATCAAAATGTCATAATTGGAGGAGACTTTAACTGTGTTTTAGACCCTTATCTAGATAAATCGATGCAAAAACAAAAAGGTAATAGGAAATCTAAAACCAGTGAACTTTTACATACATATATGGAAAACACAAATATAGTAGATGTGTGGAGGATTGCAAACCCGACGGGAAGGGATTATTCGTTTTATTCAACGGTGCATAAAACATACTCACGGATAGACTATTTTCTTGTGGATACAAAATTAATTCCGCACACTATGAACCCTAAATACCACACTAATGCGATCTCAGACCACTCCCCGTTAACTTTTGTTTTAAAACTAGAAGGAATGTCTATGAATAAATCGTTCTGGAGGTTTAACTCGCAAATTTTAAAAGACCCACAAGGGAGTATATATCTAAAAAAACAGATGGACCTATTTTTTGAGATAAATGATACACCAGATATATCCCCCACGCTATTATGGGAATCCTTCAAAGCATTTATTAGAGGAGTCATTATTTCATTTCAAGCTTATCAAAATAAAAAGAATAAGAATGAACAAAGACATTTAGAAGAACAAATAAAACAATTAGATACAGATAATGCTAAAGATCCAACTATGAATAAACATAATAAAATCCTATTATTGAAATTCAAGCTAAATAAATTACTGTCAGAGAAAGTTATAACATTATTTCAAATCACAAAACAAGAACACTTCGAATTCGGGGATAAACCCCACAAACTTTTAGCACGCCAACTGAAAAAACGGGAAAAAGAGAATGCAATATTAAAGATTAAATCAGATAGAGGGGAATTATTAACATTACCCAAGGATATCAATAAAAGATTTGCTCAATTTTACCAGAATCTATACACATCTAAAACGTTAATAGACAATAATAAAATTTCAGAATTTCTAGATAACTGTAACCTACCACAATTAGAACTGAGGGAACAAGAGGAACTGGGAGCACAAATTACTTCTAAGGAGATAGAAGACACAATAAAAACACTAAAGAATGGAAAAACACCAGGACCAGATGGATTCAGTAATGAATTTTATAAATCTTTTTATGACATAGTTACTCCACGATTACAGAAAATGTATACATATGCTTTTGAGGAGCAAAGCTTACCTGAAACACTAGCAGAATCAACGATCATATTAATACTTAAAAAAGATAAAAATATAGAAGAACCAGGTTCATATAGAGCTATTGCTTTGTTAAATACGGATCAAAAAATAATAGCGAAAACACTAGCCAGTAGACTAAGCAGGTATGTTAGTAGATTAATAAATGAGGATCAAACAGGATTTATACCTAAGAGACATTCATTCAATAACTTGAGACGTTTGCTTAACATAATGCACTCACATAAATCTCACGACCAAGAGTTAGCTATCATCTCACTGGATGCAGAAAAAGCGTTTGATCAAGTAGAATGGGATTATATGATTAAAGTATTGCAAAAATTCCAATTGGGAGAGAACTTCATTGCATGGATAAAACTATTATATAACAAACCTACGGCTAGAATACTAACTAATAATATATTATCCTCGAAATTTGAACTATCAAGGGGCAATAGACAAGGTTGTTCATTATCTCCGCTGTTATTTGCTTTGGTAATTGAACCCCTTGCTGAAAAAATAAGAACACACCTGGATATTTACGGTTATAATACAAAATATTCAAATAACAAAATATCCCTATATGCCGATGATGTACTACTGTACATCACAAAACCACAAATTAGTATACCGAATATATTAAATTTAATTGAGGACTTTGGATCCTTTTCAGGATATAGAATAAATTGGAACAAAAGTGAAATTATGTCGATAAAACCAAAAGACTCAACACATCTCAGGAAATTCCCCTTTAAAATAGCTACAGAAAAATTCAAATATTTGGGAATTGAAATTACTAGAAATTACCAGGATATGTTTAAAGCCAATTATAATCCCCTACTTAAGAAATTAAATAATTTGATTAAATTCTGGAAAACACTTCCGATGTCCTTAATAGGCAGAATAAACGCTATAAAAATGATTTTCTTACCACAAATTCTATACCTATTTCAATCAATACCTATATATCTCCCAAAAAAGTTTTTCAAAAAATTGGACTCAGACATTACAAATTTCATATGGGATTATAAACCCCATAGAATACAAAGAACACACCTTAATAAACGAAAAGAGTGGGGGGGTCTAGCGCTCCCTAACTTTATGTATTATAATTGGGCAGTAAATATTAAAAATATGATTCACCTGCTGGACAATTCTGCCCAGCAGGCGGACTGGATTGTAATGGAAAAAGGGGATTGCTCCCCGAGTAATATAGGAGCGATTATCCTCTCACCAATAAATCTGAATAATAAAAATTATAATAAAAACCCAATTATACATAGCACAATTAGAACATGGAAACAAATAAAACAGAATCTAAAATTAAGAAACCTATCTCTCTCAATACCAATAGCCAATAACCCATCGTTTAAACCATCAATCATAGACAAATCATTTATACATTGGGAAAGAATGGGAATCAAAACGCTCGAAGATCTGTATGAAGTGGGAAAATTACTATCGTTTCAACAACTACAACTGAAATATAATTTGAAAAATAACCAATATTTTAAATATCTTCAAATTTGTGATTATTTGAAAAAATACACAAAAGACTATCATAATATGCCTTCCGACTTACTGGATGAAGCAATGAAGACAAAGGCGGAATCAGCTAACTTAATATCGTACTTATATAATATCATTTTAAACATAGAAATACCCACAACAGATGGAATTAGAAGAGACTGGGAACAAGAATTAGCTATAAAAATTTCAAAAGAGAGCTGGGATAAACATTTACTACAGGTGCATAAATGCTCGATCAATGTACGACATACGCTTATCCAATTCAAAACATTACATAGACTATACTATTCAAAAACTAAATTAAATAAAATCTTTCCCAATGTTTCACCAATCTGTGATAAATGTCTGTGTCAAGAAGCTACCATAGCGCATTCTTTTGTTTTTTGTACAAAAATCCAAAAATTCTGGCATGGAATATTTGATATTTTTTCAAAATTAATTAAAATAAAACTGGTACCAAAACCAGAATGGATCATTTTTGGGATATCGGAAGGTATCCCTGAATTAAACGTGTATCAGAAGAATTTACTCAATTACGGGCTAATAATGGGAAAAAAGCTCATACTTAAATTCTGGAAAAATGCGCCCACACCAACAATAAAAATGTGGATATCAAATATGTTTGAAACATTACATCTGGAAGAGATGAGATTCCTCTTAGCAGATAAAGCAAACCAATTCCAAAAGACGTGGTCTACGTTTATGGACCTATTACAAGCATGAGGTGCAATAGTAATTTTTAAAAATAAATAAATAAATAAATGGTATCAGGACCTGGCATTGGGAGATAAAACAACAAAAACAGACTTGGTTGGTAGTCTTTCTGCGGAGTTTAATGTTATAATAGAGCGATTGTCCTTACTTTCTTTTTCTTTCTTTTCTAGGGTCTACTTTCTTACTTTACTTCCTTCTCTAACTTCTTTTCTAAGGGGCTTTCTTTTCCCAACACTCTTCTGCACTTCACAACTCTTGCGCACCTTCTTTACTTTCCTTACTTCTATCTTTTTCTTAAAGCTTTAAAAAAAAAAAAAAATGAAGCGGTACAAAAAATGTATTAAGATATATGTGTTGTGTGTTATTGTAATTTACCGTACTTCTAATAAAAAAAAAAATAAAAAAAAATAAAATAAAACCAGGAAGTGGTGTGCCCCAATCAGTCTCTACAAGATGGAGGTCTGATCTCTGAATGACTGAACAAATGTCTACACAGCTGTGAGTAAGTACCCTTAATTTGGTTTGAAAATGAAAATATGGTTATGGTTAGTTTGAAGTGAAAAAGTACTGCCTGCAAATGGTTGTTTGGGGGGTTGAAGTAAAAAGGCACACTCTCTCTCCCTCTCAGCCCTCCTCTCTCTCCCCACCTCTCTCTCTCTCTCTATCCCTCTCTCTCTCTCTCCCCCCCTGTCTCTCTCCCTTTCTCTCTCTCTCTCTCCCCTCCTCTCCCTCCCATCCCCCCTCTCCCTCTCCCCCCTCTCCTCTCCCCCCTCTCCTCTCCCCCCCTCTCCTCTCCCCCCCCTCTCCTCTCTGTCCCCCCCTCTCCTCTCTCTCCCCCTTCTCCTCTCTCTCCCCCCTCTCCTCTCCCCGCCCTCTCCTCTCTTCCCCCCTCTCCTCCCCCCCCTCTCTCCTCTCCCCTCTCATCTCGCCCCCCTCCCTCCTCTCCCCCCTCTTCTCTCTCCCCCCCTCTCCTCTCCCCCTCTTTCCTCTCTCCCCATCTCTCCTCTCCCCCCATCTCTCCTCCCTCCTCTCTCCTCTCTCCCCACCCCCTTCTCCTCTTTCCTCTCTCCCCACCCCGCTCTCCACTCCCCCCTCTCCTCTCCCCCCCTCCCCCCTATCCCCTCCCCCCTATCCCCTCCCCCCCTCTCCTCTTCCCCCCCTCTCCTCTTCCCCCCCTCTCCTCTTCCCCCCCTCTCCTCTTCCCCCCCCTCTCCTCTCCCCCCCCTCTCCTCTCCTCTCCTCTCCCCCCCCTCTCCTCTCCTCTCCCCCCCCCTCTCCTCTCCTCCCCCCTCTCCTCTACTCTCCCCCCCCCCCTCTCCTCTCCCCCCCCCCTCTCCTCTCCCCCCCCCCCCCCCTCTCCTCCCCCCCCTCTCTTCTCCCCCCGCCCCCCCCCCTCTCTAGATGTGACTGCAAGTTGGGGACTATGCTTCAGTAGATAGGGTGGTTATGGGGTAAAAGGAGCAAATTAATAATATTAATATAATATCAAGGGGGGTAATTAGCGTGAGTGCGGGGGGGGGGGAATAGTTAGTGTGTGTGACGCTGCATGCCGCCTCCCCCCCCACAACCGCACGTTGGGGGAACAGACCCAACGGGTCTGCACTTGGTCTAGTTTAGTATAAAAATATTGACTATGGGTAGACAATAACCCAAAATATAGACGATTTAAATGCTCTTATGACATTTGTCCAAAGAAAAAGAGCATTTAAATCATCTTGCGAGTGGGTTTTTCTGGAACGTTGCATTTGCGGTGAATTTGAACCCCATATTGGCAGGAAAAACACTGCCAGTTCGTATGGGGCCCAAATCACATTTTCACAACGTAAAATTTGATTAAAGCCATCCCAAGTAGCAAGTTTATATGTAAAATAAACGACTTACACTTTGTTTTGTCTCGTTCATGCGATCCGTCACGCTGTAGGCGTTGAGGGCATTAGAAGTCGCTTTTTATTTTAATCTAATTATTAAATTGTCTCACGATTAAACAAAAAAAAATCGGGAACGGAGGTAGGAAGCAATAATTCTGCTCTGATTCTCACAATAGCATCAAGAAGATTCAGTTGCATTCTTTTTCTTGCCTTTGTTTTAATGGAGGATACAAGAGAAAATATCCTCTCAACTTACACAGGGGCCGCGGAACGTTTTTGAAAGTGGGGGGGCTGAGCGATCACAGCGGGTACCCGGTGATGGAGCGGAGCGACCGAGCGGTGGGTGTGTGAGGGTGGCATAATTATTATTTCTTGTTGTTGCTCAACCTCCAAAAACTGGGGGACAATACAGGCCATCCCCCAACTCAAAAAGTGGGGTGATATATCCCCCATTCCCCCCCCCCCCCCCCCCGGGCCCGACTTTCTCGCGGGGACGACTCTCTCTCTCTCTCTCTCTCTCTCTCTCCCTCCCTCCCTTCCACTCGGCGGCAAATCTCAGCGCTTCGTTCACTACCCCATATTTCGACAGTGAACCGCGCTGTGATTGGCCGTTGTGCGGAGGGGAGGAAGGGTTTTGGGGAGGCAGTCGGTTTCTGCCACGGCTGGTCGTGGTTTTGCCATGCTCACTGTGCGCTTGTTCTGAGATTCTGGATTGCGGAGGTCCTCAGAAGAGAAAAATACGCCTGCGGGCCGGATAATTTCGGGTTATGAAGCATGTCTCGCCAAAAAAGTGGAGGGGCTGCAGCCCATGCTACAGCATTGCTGACTGGTTATTAGGCAAGTAAGAGCAAAGGTGGCGCGCTCTTTAAATGCGTGGTCGACAAAAATGCTGGAGAAACTCAGCGGGTGAGGCAGCATATATGGAGCGAAGGAATAAGTGACGTTTCGACCTTCTTCAGACTGATGTGGAGGTGGGGGGGGGGGGGGGCGGGAAGAAGAAAGGAAGAGGCGGAGAGTAGGCTGTGGGAGAGCTGGGAAGGGGAGGGGAAGGAAGGAGAAAGCAAGGACTACCTGAAATTGGAGAAGTCAATGTTCATACCGCTGGGATGTAAACGGCCCAAGTGAAATATGAGGTACTGTTCCTCCAATTTGCGGAGCGTAGAGCCAAGGCACGTGGACATCAAGTGTCACTACTTGCTGAGGTTCTACCTGTCCCCGGTGTCGCGAAGGATGGGCCTGGCACAGATGCCACGCTATGTGCCAGTTAGCTGGACATCGCCGCAACATTTGTCGTTCGTGGAAAGGTTCTTCCGGACCAACACCTTTGACCTCAAGTCCATCGGGCTGTGGTCAGCATGGAACGTCTTGCAGGCACTGCAGGGAAATGACTCCATGGATCCTGTGGCGTGGTTCCCAGAGCAGACTGCCCAGTTGGTCTGGTAAAATGCCTCATCGCCAGAACTCACCAACAAACACCAAGACCTGGCTTGGCGGGCGGTGAGTGGAGCCCTCCCTGTCAGATCCTTCCTGCGCCGTCGGAATCTCACTACCAGCGCACGCTGCGCTCGGGCCGGCTGCTATGCAGAGGAGACGGTTGCCCACCTCTTTGCAGAGTGTGGTTTCGCAAAGGGAGTCTGGAGAGGTCTGCAAGGGTCCCTGTCACGGTTTATTCCAAACAGCTCCGTCACAGAGGACTCTGTGATTTACGGACTGTTCCCAGGGACGCATTCAGGGATGGACATCGAGTGCTTCTGGAATGTCATTAACTCGGTGAAAGACGCACTTTGGTCTGCCCGAGTGTTGACCACCCAGCGGAGCGAGATGTCTGTCGGGGAATGTTTGCCCACTGCAGACTGTAGGGGTCCATGCTGAGGGATGCACTGAAGCTCGGTGCAGCCAACGCCAAGGCTCAGTGTGGGAGGACCACAGTCTAGGGTCCTTCCGCTGCTGAACATGGGGGGCAAGGTATGGTGGAGATGCCCCTCAAAATAAGGGAAGGGATTCCATGCCAGTGGACCACATGAGTGGCAAGTGTGGGGGAATAAATTTGTGATTTGGGGAAACTGTATTGTATGTATGAATAGCCTCCGAGAATACCGGTTGGAGTTTTGTAAGGATCATGTATTGTATATATTTATTTCTCGAATAAAGTCTATTTTGAATTTTTTTTAAAGTGCGAACCAAGCTGCCTACGCTTGGTCTCACGTTGTAGAGCAGCTGACACCTAGAGCAGCAGATACAATAGATGAGGTTGGAGGAGGTGCAGGTGAATCTCTGTCGCACCTGGAAAGACTGCTTGGGTCCTTGGATGGAGTCAAGGGGGGAGGTAAAGCGACAAGTGTAGCATTTCCTGCGGTTGCAAGGGAATACCAGGGGAGGGGGTGGTTTGGGTTGGAAGGGACGAATTGACCAGGGAGTTACGGAGGGAGCGGTCTCTACGGCATGCAGAAAGGGGAGGAGATGGGAAGATGTGGCCAGTGGTGTGATCCCGCTGGAGGAGGCGAAAATATCGGAGGTTTATCTGTTGTATGTGACGGCTGGTGGGGTGGAAGGTGAGGACTAGGGGGATTCGGTCCTTGTTACGAATGGGAGGATGGGGAGTGAGACGGAGCTACGGGATATAGAGGAGACCCTGGTGAGAGCCTCATCTATAGTCGAAGAAGGGAACCCACGTACCCTAAAAAATGAGGACATCTCCGATGCCCTGGTTTGGAACACCTCATCCTGGGCGCAGATGCGGCGTAGACAGAGCAATTGGGAGTAGGGGATAGAGTCCTTACAGGAAGCAGGGTCGGAAGAAGTGTAGTCCAGATAGCCATAGGAGTCAGTGGGTTTGTAGTAGATGTCGGTCAGTAGTCTGTTACTTGCGATCGAGATAGTGAGGTCAAGAAATGGTAGGGAGATGTCCGAAATGGTCCAGGTGATTTTGAGTGCCGGATGGAAGTTCGTGATGAAATGGATGAAGTCAGAGAGTTCTGCATGGGTGCAAGAGGCAGCACCAATGCATTCTTGCTATTGAGGGAGTGCAGTGGGTTTACAAGGTTAATTACCGGGATGGTGGGACTGTCATATGCTGAGAGAATGGAGCGGCTGGGCTTGTATACTCTGGAGTTTAGAAGGAAGAGAGGGGATCTGATTGAAACATATAAGATTATTAAGGGTTTGGGCACGCTAGAGGCAAGAAACATGTTCTCGATGTTGGGGGAGTCCAGAACCAGAGGCCTTATTTAAGAATAAGGGGTAAGCCATTTAGAACGGAGACGAGGAAACACTTTTTCACACAGAGAGCCGTGAGTCTGTGGAATTCTCTGCCTCAGAGGGTGGTGGAGGCTGGTTCTCTGGATACTTTCAAGAGAGAGCGAGATAGGGATCTTAAAGATAGCGGAGTCAGGGGATATGGGGAGAAGGCAGGAACAGGGTACTGATTGGGGATGATCAGCCATGATCACATTGAATGGCGGTGCTGGCTTGAAGGGCCGAATAGCCTACTCCTGCACCTACTGCCTATCGTCTAGAGTTCGGGGATAGGGCTACGGTACGCCTCGAACAAGGATTGTTCGACGTGCCCTACAAAGAGGTAGGCATAGTTGGGGCCCATGCGCGTGCCCGTGCCTTGGATTTGTGTTATGTTTTTCCAATGTGGGTCTGGTATTTCTGTTGCTCCCACATCTGCATTTGTCTGCCTCTAGTTGGGGAACTCACAGGTGTCAGTAGTTTGTGGCATCGCATCACACTTTACCCAAGATCAATGGCTATCTGCACTCACTTGTATGACTTAGGGTCAGTGGCAGCCTGCAGCCAATTCTGGGAAACTGCTAATGCCTGCGATGTCACTTGCTTAATATTGAAATCAAAGTACATGAAATCAAAACCAGTTCTTCATGAACATAGTGGCTGTATGTTCTTCCTGTCTGTGCAGTGGTGAACAGCCAATTGGGAAACATGACAGAGATTTGCTGTGGCCACTTGGAAAGATTCTCTGGTGGGGAAATTGAGAATCAAAGTGACTTTGACCTTGCCAGTAAAATTGTCCAAGCAGGGTAATATAGCTGTAGAAACAAGAAACTGCAGATGCTGATTTACACAAAAGGACACAACGTGCTGGAATAATTCGGATCAGGACCTTCCTTTTACGGCTGACGGTCTTCCTGCGGAAGCTCATACATCGCTGTGATTACAGCCTTTAGAACTCCGGGATCATCTTCAGAATTTGCAGAAGGGTCCCGACCCGCAATGGCATCTATCCATGTTCCTCAGAAGGTGTATATCTTTGCCTCCTGCACTGACGTACCCAACAGACCCTATGTGGACATAACAAGCCCTCCAGTATTGGCAGGTTGCTGCTGGTGTCATCACTGATGAGCACATTAAAAGCAATGCCAGTAAATAAAGATCACTGAATTTTTATATGTAAATAACAGTTCAGTTTAGTTTATTGTCACGTGTACCTAGGTACAGTAAAAAGCTTTTGTTGTATGCTAACCAGTCAGTGGAAAGGCAATACATGATTACAATCGAGCCATTCATAGTGTACAAATACATGATAAGGGGATAACGTTAGTGCAAGATAAAGCCAGTAATGTCCGATCAAAGATAGCCAGAGGGCCACCAATGAGGTAGATAGTAGTTCAGGACTGCTCTCCAGTTGCGGCAAGATGGTTCAGTTGCCTGTTAACAGGTGGGACGAAACTGTCCCTGAATCTGGAGGTGCGCATTTTTACACTTCTATACCTTTAGCCCGATGATAGAGGGGAGAAGAGGGAATGGCCAGGATGTGACTCGTCCATGATTATGCCGCTGGCCTTGCCGAGGCAGAGCGAGGTATAAATGGAGTCAATGGAAGAGAGGGACAGATAAAATTGCATTGTTTAAAATACATTGGACAGGTTCGTGGATAGGAAAGTTCAGAGGGATATGTGTCAATGTGCCAACTCGGACTAACTGACAGGCACCTTGGTCAGCATGGATGAGTTGGGCAGGAGGCTCCACTGTATGACTGAAACTAAATCTATGTTTTATTTTTGAGGACCTGTCATTGCAAAACTATATCAAAGCCAAAGAAAACACGTGCAATAAAACAGAGTTTGGGTGTTTAACATAGCCAAAGGTTAGTACAGGTGCACAACCTATTATCCGAAATTCCGGAAACCGAAAAGCTCCGAAAACGGACATTTTATCCAGGATGTCGTCTGCACACCAAAGCTCGCGTTTGGCGCCAAACCTGACCCGAAACGACGCACGGTCAACCCAGGTCTGTACTACTGTAGCGGCTGCCTCCTCCCCGGAGACCAGGGAGACACTTAAACATCTGTAAATCATTGCTTAAATGTTAGTCAGTTAGTTTGGAGGGCTTTTATGTGAAGGGGGAGGGTGAAGGGGGAAACTTTAATTCTTAGTCCCCTACCTGTTCGGAGAGGCGGGGAGCGGGCAATGCCTTACCGGGTCGCCGTGCAGTAAGCTCCGGAGCGCTGTGGCCGCCGACTCCCAACATCGCGGAGCTGGGGTTGCAGGCGTCCGGCCTCGGGCAGCGCCGGTTGTAGCTCCGACCCCGGCGAACTCTACCCCTGGCTGCGCGGCACTCCAAATCCAGCACCGCCCGCGGCCGGACGCCCGCAGCCCCAGCTCCGCGATGTTGGGAGTCGCCGGCCACAGCGCTTGGAGCTTACCGCACGGCGACCCGGTAAGGCATTGCCCGCTCCCCGCTGGTATCCCAGCGCTGTGGCCGCCTACTCCCAACATCGTGGAGCTGGGGCTGCGGGCGTCCGGCCGCGGGCGGCGCTGGATTTGGAGCCGCGGAGCCAGGGATAGAGTTCGTCGGGGTCAGAGCTCCAACCGGCGCCGCCTGCGGCCGGATGCCCGCAGCCCCAGCTCCGCGATGTTGGGAGTCGGCGGCCACAGCGCTCCGGAGCTTACTGCACGGCGACCCGGTAAGGCATTGCCCGCTCCCCGCCTCTCCGACCAGGTAGGGGACTAAGAATTAAAGTTTCCCCCTTCACCCCCCCCACCACATAAAATCCCTCCAAACTAACTGACTAACATTTAAGCAATGATTTACAATGATTCCCTGTCTCCGGGGAGGAGGCAGCCGCTCCAGACTTTTCAAGCCGCCCGCGCTACCTACCTAATCTACACTAAAAATCTTCCATTCCGAAATCCGAAAAATTCCGAAATCCGAGAAGTGTCTGGTCCCAAGGCTTTCGGATAAAAGGTTGTGTACCTGTATAAAGAAAACGTTACAAACTGTCCAAGTCAATCTAGAGAGCTATTTTTGAGGGAGTGGGAATGATAGAAAACTATCAAAGCAAGTTTCATATTCGCCATGGTCAGCTAGTCAATAAATGATCAGTAATACACTCATCCTAAGAATAAAGTAAACCAATATGAACATGTTTGATTAAAAAACTTAAGAATTTAATTATTTCTATTACTCATAACATCAGTTGTCAGACGTTTGACCATGAGCTCACCTCCTCCTTTCGTCCAAAGAATATTATTTTTGTTTTGTTCATTGCATCAAAGTTTACCGTTTGTCTAAATTACTTGTGAACAGATGTTTCACAACATAGCAGCAATTACAATACAAATTTATTGATGCTTTACACATACATGCTCCACATTATGAGATTTAGCACATCAGCAACTACACAACAATGATTGTACATTGGCCAACAACAACTATTTATCAGTGAGTTATTACAGATGCATAAATTGTTCACTGGATGTGGTATATATTGTAGCTTTCTCAAATGAGATAATTTGTACAGACTGCTGTGGCATGCAAACCATTGTGTAGACCATCCACTGGCAGAATGGATCCATTAGTGCAATGAAACAATTTGGCCATACATGTGTGTACAATCACACATAATAACAGTAGTTCTGCAATTAATAAGCACTGGGAAATTCATTCTACTATCCAACAAAAGCTGATAAACTGATTTGTAAATGTTTAAGCCAGCAGTTCAATTTACCACATATATATTTAGGTTTACTTAAAGAAATACTGCTTTTCTTGGCAACAAGCAACCATGGACTTTGCAGAGATAAATAACCCATCACTATTTGATTCTGTGTAACACAATCTTTCCAAATGGAAATGTGCTACTTGACGCAGTTGACCAAGCTTGGTTCCCACAGCAACAAATAATAGATACACAGTGGTTATGCCCAGTGTCACAATCCAGGACATTACCCTGAAATATGCAGTTACCGTAACTATCAGCATAGCTGTCAACTTTATGTTTTGGAACCATTTTGTTTGAAATCACAAACTATTTCAGATTGTCTATCGTCGTTTTTTTCATCTGTAACCAATCATTCACATTTATCATCAGGTAGTTCTTGCAGCAAAACAACAAGATTAAGGAAATAATTAATTGAAACTGGCACGAACCCTGCACTCAGCCACAACTTGCCTGAGATCAGATACTTGCCTGAGTTCAAGCTAATGATTGGTTAACAAATGCTATGTGATCTTTGCAAAGAAACATTGGGAATCATGGTGGTACTGGACAGATTGAAGCCAATCAATATGTTCTGCTGGATGTTTTGGATCTAGGGTGGAAAAGTCTGGTCACAGGCACTTCTGGAAATGACATAATATGACGACTTCTAATTATCCTGCTCAGTCAAACAATTCTTTTTCTTACCCCCTTGGCAACTAATGATTGGAAAAAAAGTTCCAAGGAAATGAAAATATGATTTCAGTAGTTTTAATTTGCATTTGACGTTTCTCAATGTCCACTTGCAGTGGTGCTCAGGATATTAATATTCAATTCCTTGAGGACAAGCCTGAAAGTTTTCCAATCCTATCTGGATCTTTAAACACTTAATAACCTTGCTATTTGTTAATCAGTAGTAATTATCTAGTCAACAAGATCTATTCAAGAAAGAAACGACGACTGCTGCACTTTTAACTGATATTTTCATTTCCTTTGCCCTTTATTGGGTACCTGTACTGATGGAAATATTTAAGGAGTGGTTCTCCCCAATGACCACATATATTACTTTTAGGCATTACATTTTGAAGAAGAATTTTAAAAACATCCTTTTAAATCTGCAGTATATATTTGATTGTATAATTGCACAATTTCAAAGTGAGAGTCACTTTATTGGTGAAAACACGGGGGGAAGATGCTGTCTGCAAGTGAAAATCCCGAATAGCTGTCTATGACATGCTTGGTGTTTCTCTGCCAAAATATGTAAAGAATTTCAACTACAGATTTTCAACCAGATTTTGCTTCCTTCCTTTGAAGTACAAGTGAAAATCCGTGCAAATTGAGAACATGACGATGTACATTTAAAGATAAATCACTCTGTTAATTACTTTTCTGAGTCAATTGTGATATATTTATTCTATGTATTAACTATATTCACTTTATTATGGGTGTTAATGCTGTATTTGAATAATAGTTAACTATCAACTTAACAGAAGAACTGCACATTATTTTTAGCATAAAAAATTAAGAAATGCAGAATATTCATTTATAAAATTCATTAGATATGTGGCAAAATGTTTAGTGAATCATAATATAACATTTAAAAATTAACATTCAGTTGCCACTGAAGAATTCCTGAGTTTTCTAAGTACACATTACAATATCCCTTAATCTATACTTTGCATTACAACAAGCATCATTCACACGACAATTAAATACACTTTCTCCTGAGGCAATTCAGTAAATAGGCTTGAATATTAAGAGAAGTATGCAGAAGCTTAGTAAATTACAATAATATTCACAACTATCTGAAAATGTGAGCAGCATTTAGTTTAAATAATAGGAAGGCCTGAGAAAAATGAGTTTTACCATAATTATGAGCGAGTTTTTATTATTAATACATTTTAATTGCAGGATAAATAGCACTCAAGTGTTTTGTTCAAACTGACCATTCTGGCCAGAGTCAATGTTTGTACATTTTCTTAAAATAAAAAACACATTTAATACAGATAATTTGAACTGCTGCGTGAAGGACTGCTGTTGGTTAACAAAGGCTACATTAATCTTCACAAAGACACAGTCGTGCTGGACTAATCAACTCAGTGGCCCATGTGTTCAAAGCTCTGGAAAAGGACAAAATTACTTCATCAGCTACAAGGATAAAATATAATTTCAGCACCAAATTAAAAAGCCAAAATTATAAAATGTTCCTCTCTTTGAGTTATTCAAAATTCACCAATTAAAGTTCAAAAGAAAGTTCACATTTTAGAAACATGGACATAGGAGCCTATTAAAACCTGTTCCATCCTACAGTAAGATTCTCGGAGGGATCAGCTGGGCTTGAGAAACAATGGGGATGGAGTGGGTGTGGGAATCAAGAGAGGAAGTTTTCAATATAACATCCTTGGCCTACATTGTTAACCACAGATTGTGCCTCTTTTTCATGGGATCCCTCGTTCTAATAGGGATAAATTCCTGTTGTTATGGACTGGCTGTTTGGATGTCTGACTGTTTGTCTACTGACCCGTACTGCTGATTTTCCCAAACCATTTTAGACAACTTCATCTATACACCAATTTAATTGCCCCTATTTAAGTGAAGACAATGCTTTTGGTCCTGTGGTGTCAAACTGCACCTGAAATCCCACAAGTGATTCTTATTAATCCTTCCTCATTACTCGTGACCATATTTAAAATAACCTGGTCCTGTACTGGTTCCCTAACATCCTGCATTCCTTGACGTACTCCACAAGTTCTTCTGATACCCATGCCAGTTTGGTTAGTCCAATCAATGTGGATTAAAATCTCCCTTGATAATTGTAGTTCTTTCCAACATATCCTAGATATTTAATTTTAATTCAATCATTTTTACCTTTATCAGAGTTAGGACAAAAAACGCAATCAATCTGCATTCAATGTTAAAGACTTTTACAAAAGTCTCAATTTTTATATGATTTGCATTTTAGCTAATACCCACTGGATTATATATAGTAAGGAACTGCAGATGCTGGTTAACACCAAAGATAGAAACAAATGCTGGAGTAACTCAGCTGGACAGGCAGCATCTCTGTATAGAAGGAATGGGTGACATTTTGTGTCGAGACGCTTCTTCGACCCGAAACGTCACCCATTCCTTCTATCCACTGAATTATCCTGGAACCAGGCAATCCATCCACTGAAAGGAAATGAGAGTGGCCGGTTCCTGGGGAAACACATTTCCCATGGGACAGAAGAGGGCAAGAGAGTTCCCCTTGTTCCCTGCATCATCTGACATCCCACAATTTCACTCCCAACTATTGAATTCTGAACTTTAACCTCCTATTTTCTCAAACCCTTACGCTTCCCAGTTGAAATCAGCCAGCCAATCAAACGGCCATTTCGTCTTGATTCCTCATTCTAGATACGGACTACCCTCTGATGAAAGTGTTGCCCCTGAGATCGCTATTAGATCTCCAATCCCATCTGAAGCTTGTGCCTACTAGTTTTTGAATCCACTACCCCTGGGAAAAAAGACTGAATGTTCACCTTATCCACGCCCCTCAGATTCTTGCACGTCTCACAGTTGCCACTGTGAAAGAGTTGCTGCCCTACAGTGCCAGACACTTGGGTTAAATCCTGACTGTGGGTGCTGTCTATAGATATTGAGTTTGTGTGTTCCCACTGTGACCACATGGGTGCTCCAGTTTCTGTAAATTATCCCTAGTGTGTAGGATATGAAACTGGGATAACATATAGGTAGCGTATGCGTGATCGTTGGTTTGTGAGGACTTGGCATTCCTGAAGGGCCTGTTTCAACTCTGCACCTCTAAAGTAAACGAAACAATTAGGCTTCGTACACACCAAGATAACAGTCCCAGCTGATCTAATCTCTCCCTGTAACTCAAGCCTGCAAACCCTGCTAACATACTGGTGAATTTCTTTTCCACCCGTTCTAACGTAATAACATCCGTCCTGTAGCAGATTCTCAAACTACTCACAATTATGCCTAATGAAACAGTATAGTCTACATTTAAAGCACAGAACGATGGCATAGCAGTAGAGTTGCTGCCTTACAATGCCAGATACCCAGGTTCAATCTTGACTAATTGTGCCATCTCTACGGAGTCTGTACGTTCTCCACTTGACTTGCGTTGGTTTTCACCGGGTGCTCAGGTTTACTCCCACAATCCAAAGACGTACAGGTTTGTAGGCTAATTGGCTTGGTAAAATTGTAAATTGTCCCTAGTGTGCGTAGGATAGTGTTAGTGTGCGGGGATCGCTGGTCGGTGCGGACTCAGTGGGCCGAAGGGTCTATTTCCACATCTATCTCTAAACTATATGCCAGTAATCATCAGGCGATCTTATGGAGGTGGACAAAATCACGAGAGGAATAGATCGATAGAATCTCTTGCGCCAAGTTGTGGAATCGAGAACGAGAAGTCATAGATTTAAGGTGAGGGAGAAAGATTTAATAGGAACCCGAGGGGTAACTTTTTCACACAAAGGGTAGCGTATGTATTGATCGAGCTGCCGGAGGAGGTAGTTGAGGCAGGTACTATCACAATGTTCAAGAAGCATTAAGACAGGTACATGGATACAACAGCTTTAGAGGGATATAGGCCAAATGCAGGCAGGTGGGGCTAGTGTAGATGGGACATAGTGTAGATGGGAACTCATTACTGTAGCAGGTGGAACTCACTACTGTTGCAGGTGGAACTCACTACTGTTGCAGGTGGAACTCACTACTGTAGCAGGTGGAACTCACCGCGGCTCGAGAGACTCGAGAGACTAACAGAGACTAACAGAGGCAAAGAGGTTTGCCACGCACTGCAAGGGAGCAGTGGACCAGACAGGAAGAGCGGAAGGAATTACCACTAGACAGCCAAACCAGTAGGTAATTTACGGCTGGGGTGAGTACTTTCCCATTTATAGGAGGTAGGATTATATAAATAAGGGGTGTATCAATACAGTAGGGGATTCTTAAATAGGACCAGTTAATTACTTATATAAGATGGGCGGTCAGGAGATGTGCCAATACTGCGAGATGTGGGAATTTGTCGACACCATTGATGTAGAAGATCCCTACAGCTGCAGTAAGTGTTTGAGGCTAGAGGAACTCCAGCTCCGCATTGATGAGCTGGAGACCCAACTTCATACGCTGCGGTACATCAGGGAGGGGGAGTATTACCTGGATGTTTTGTGCCAGGGGATGGTCACACCGACCAGTTTAACTAATTCAGTAGGCAGTGAGCAAGGAAAGGAAGGTGTGGCCATAAGCGAGGCAGGTAGGGGGAACCAGGAGGAGATGCGGCAGGAGCCACAGCCCTTGTCCCTGACGAGCATGACCGAGGCTCTTACTCAATGTAAGGACGGGATCAGGGGCTGTGGGAGGGATGAGCAACCTGGCTGCAGCACCGTGGATCAGGAGGCCATTCAAGAGGGGGGAGTTAGAAGAAATGCCGTAGTGATAGGGGATAGTATTATTCGGGGGGTAGATAAGGTTCTCTGCGGCCAGCAGAACATGTCCCGAAGGCTGTGTTGCCTACCCGGTGCTAGGGTTAAGGATATCTCTGCGATGCTGGAGAGAAATTTGCAGTGGGAGGGGGAGGATCCAGTGGTCGTGGTCCATGTGGGGACCAATGACATAGGAAGGACGAGGAAGGAGGATCTGCTGAAGGAGTTTGAGCAGTTAGGGAATAAATTAAAAAGCAGAACCTCGAGGGTACTGATCTCCGGATTGCTACCTGAGCCACGGGCCAAATCGGCGAGGGTACGTAAAATTAGAAAGCTAAATGCGTGGCTCAAAGACTGGTGTGGGAATAATGGGTTTGGTTTCTTGGGCCACTGGCACCAGTACTGGGACAGGGGGGATCTGTTCTGTAAGGACGGACTTCACCTGAACGGTGCTGGGACTGGGGTCCTGGCAAATCATATAACTAGGGCAGTAGAGAGGTCTTTAAACTAAGTAGCGGGGGGGAGGTATCAAGGGGGGTAATAACGGCAGGGGTAGAGGAAATAGAGCAGGGTATCAGTGGGGAAGCGGAAAGTCAAAATGTGACAGGAGACAGAATGTGTGAAGATAAAGCTCTAGATGTAAAAGGGGCAAAAATGGAAAGGAAGGGTAGTAAAAATCATCTGAAAGTGCTTTATCTAAACGCACGGAGTATTCGTAATAAGATAAATGAATTAACGGTGCAATTAAGTATATATAGTTATGATATCGTGGCCATTACGGAGACATGGCTGCAAGGGGATCAGGACTGGGAGTTAAATATAGAGGGGTACTCGACAATTAGGAAAGATAGACAGGAAAGAAAGGGAGGAGGGGTGGCCCTTTTAATAAGGGAGGGAATAACGGCAATAGAGAGGAAGGATATTGCGTTGAAGGATCAGGATAGTGAAACAGCTTGGGTACAGATAGAGAATAATAAGGGGAAAAAAACACTAGTGGGTGTAATTTATAGACCTCCAAATAGCTGTGACGCTGTTAGTCAGAACATAAATCTGCAAATAGTTGACGCATGTAAAAAGGGAACTGCTGTAATCATGGGGGACTTCAATTTTCATATTAATTGGGCAAACCAAACTGGGCAGGGTAGACTAGAGGAAGAGTTTATAGAATGTATTAGAGACGGGTTCCTAGAACAGTATGTCACAGAACCGACAAGGGGGGAGGCAATCTTGGATCTGGTTCTGTGTAATGAAGCAGGATTAATTAAAAATGTCATAGTTAGGGACTCGTTGGGAACAAGTGACCACAATATGGTCGAATTCCATATTCAAATAGAAGGGGAGCAGGTTGAAACTCAGGCTAGGGTGCTTAGTCTAAATAAGGGGGATTATGAAGGTATGAGGACTGAGCTGATCAAAGTTGACTGGGATAGCAGACTCAAGAATAAGACGGTACATGAGCAGTGGTGTACGTTTAAGGGTATACTGTATAACCTTCAAGAAAAATTTATTCCTATGAAGAAAAAAAGGGGTAAGGGTAAGAACAGTCAGCCATGGCTCAGTAAAACTATAAAGGATAGTATTCGGCTGAAGGCAAGGGCATATAAGGTAGCCAGAGATAGTGGGAGGGTAGAGGATTGGGAAGCATTTAAAGGTCAGCAAAAAATAACTAAGAGATTAATTAAGACGGGGAAAATAGACTATGAAAGGAATTTAGCGAACAACATAAAAACTAATAGTAAGAGTTTTTATAGCTATATAAAAAGAAAAAGGGTGGCTAAGGTGAACGTTGGTCCATTGGAGGGTGAGACTGGAGAGTTGTTGGTGGGGAACATGGAAATGGCAAAGGCATTAAACGAGTATTTTGTATCAGTCTTCACCATAGAAGACACAAAAAATATTCCAACGCTGGATAAACAGGGGGCGGTAGGAATGGAGGAGCTAAATACTATTAAGATCACCAAGGAGGTGGTATTAGGGAAATTAATGAGACTGAAGGAGGATAAATCCCCTGGGCCTGATGGATTACATCCAAGGGTCTTGAGGGAGATAGCGGTGGGGATTGTGGATGCATTGGTGATAATTTTCCAAAACTCCCTGGAGGCAGGAACGGTCCCAGTGGATTGGAAAATGGCCAATGTAACACCTATATTTAAAAAAGGAAGTAAACAGAAGGCGGGTAACTATAGACCGGTTAGTCTAACATCGGTGGTGGGTAAAATGTTAGAGACAATTATTAAAGAAACACTAACGGGGCACTTGGATAAACATGACTTCATCGGACAGAACCAGCATGGTTTTGTGAAGGGGAAGTCCTGTTTAACGAATCTGCTCGAATTCTTTGAGGAAGTAACAACCCGGGTGGATAAAGGGGAACCGGTGGATGTGGTATACTTGGACTTCCAAAAGGCTTTTGACAAGGTGCCACATAAGAGACTATTGCTAAAAATAAAAAATTATGGGATTGGGGGTAATATATTAGCATGGGTAGAGGATTGGCTAACAAATAGGAAGCAGAGAGTGGGGATAAATGGTTCATACTCGGGATGGCAACCGGTAACTAGCGGGGTTCCGCAAGGGTCGGTGCTGGGACCCCAGTTGTTCACAATTTATATAAATGATTTGGAGGAGGGAACCAAGTGTAATATATCAAAATTTGCGGACGATACAAAAATGGGAGGAAAAGTAGGGGATGAGGAGGATAGGAAGAGTCTGCAAAAGGATATAGATAAGCTAGGTGAGTGGGCAACAACTTGGCAGATGAAATTTAATACTAATAAATGTGAAGTCATTCACTTTGGGAAAAAAAATGATAGGGCAAGTTATTTTCTAAATGAGGAGGAGCTGCGTTGTAATGCAACGCAAAGGGATCTAGGGGTATTAGTACATGAATCACTAAAAGTTAGTATGCAGGTGCAGCAAGCAATCAGGAAGGCCAATGGAGTTTTGGCCTTTATTGCTAGGGGGATTGAGTATAAAAACACGGAGGTCTTGCTGCAGCTGTACACAGTATTAGTGAGACCACATTTGGAATACTGTGTACAGTTCTGGGGTCCATACTTAAGAAAGGATGTACTAGCCCTGGAGGCAGTGCAGCGAAGGTTTACAAGATTAATTCCTGCAATGAGGGGATTGACATATGAGGAAAGGTTAAGTAGGCTGGAACTCTACTCTTTGGAGTTTAGAAGAATGAGAGGCGATCTCATTGAAACATATAAGATCGTGAGGGGCCTTGATCGGGTGGATGCACCGAGGATGTTCCCAATGATCGGGGAAACTAGAACTAGGGGACATAGTTGCAGAATAAGGGGGGGCTCTTTTAAAACTGAGATGAGGAAGAACTTCTTCACCCAGAGGGTGGTTAATTTATGGAATTCACTGCCCCAGGGAGCAGTGGAAGCAGAAACTTTAAATATATTTAAGACTAAAATAGATGGTTTTTTAGCTGCCAAGGGGATAAGGGGCTACGGGGAGAGGGCAGGGATATGGACCTAGGTATGGTTAGTATAGTAAGACCTGAGTGATCTCCTGGACAAGTGTCGATCGCCTGGATTGGGGTCGGAGAGGAATTTCCCGGATTTTTTTCCCGAATTGGACCTGGGTTTTTATCCGGTTTTTTGCCTCCCCCAGGAGATCACGAGGTTCTTGGGGTGGAGAGGGGTGATAGCGGTATAAAGGGGAGGGTAGTGTCTTGTGTTCTGTGTCTTGTGTCTACTGTTTGTGGGTAAGTGTGTCTGTTTAGTGTTCAGCCATGAGCGAATGGCGGTGCGGGCTCGACGGACCTGGTGGTCTACTCTCGCACCTACTTTCTATGTTTCTATGTTTCTATGTTGGTCGGTGTGAGCAAGTTGAGCCAAAGGGCCTGTTTCAACGCTGTAGATACTATAGAGAAAATATGAATCATTTATCCATATAGTAGTGCTCCATATGTAGTGGTTATTTAGTTTGATGGGGGGGGGGGTCAGTGAAGATAGTATCTCAGGAGAACATTTAGAAATATGAAAGTTAGAACAAAGGTAGGAAGGTGATCTGATCTGAATGGGCTTATGTTAAAATTGTACAGAGAAGGAAAAAAGGAATACGATTGTTGATCCACAGCTTCAATTGGAGAAAAAGGGGTTTTAAAATTAGAAAACTCAAAACTTCTGTGGAAATGTTTAACATTTATTTCAATGAAATGGGAATGAGAAAAAATAAGTTGCATATTTTTTTCTAGTGAACATTCTTATTTTCTCTCCTTCCCAGTCCTGATAAAAAGTCTTCAAAGTGGAACATTAGTTCTGTCTCTTTCCACAGATACCATCAGACCTGCTGAGTTTGTAGCATTTTAAGTTTTTATTTCATATTTTCAATATCTTATCTTTTTAAATGTAGGTTTATGTGAGTAAAGGGCATTCTGTCCATTTCTCAGTACATTGGATTTATTTAGCAACTGTGTGTTGCTGAAGCTCACACAAGCAGTTAAGCAAATATACTCTCCATCTGAAGGAATTACATGTGCAAATTATAATTAGTATCTATATCTTGGATTCCTTTAATTGTTTCATTGTAATAAACTCTATAACCAGTATTTCCTATATTCCCTGTTCATCAAACATTTTATGAAAGAATGTCTGAAAGTTGCTTAAGGGCCTGTCCCACATGGCGATTTTTTTAGGCGACTGCCGGCATCATTGACTGACGTATCAGGTCACTGAAAAATATACGCTGCGTGATGACGTATGACGCGGCAGTGACGCGGCGTGATGATGTATGACGCGCAGTGTTTTTACAAATGTCGCAACATTTTTTTGTCGCTGCTGGATTTTGAAATGTTCAAAATCTTTTGGCGACACAGAAATCACGCGGCAGTCGTCGAAAAAAATCGCCAAGTGGGACATGCCCTTTATGGTAATGCTACATAAACCCATTTTAGTAATCAGCAATTAACCAACTTCTGAGATTACAGGAAATTTCATATGTGCTAACACCATTCACTTGTTAACTCCTGGAATAGTTTACCTGCTGATGTCTGTATATGAGTTTCCTCAGCAGATTTAGTCAGCAATGTGAGAAGAGGATTCTCCATGGAAATGCACTGCCCCTCAATCAAGTTTTTGTTACAGTCATCCATGCTGATCTTATCCTGGGATAACTTATTGTAAGTTGAATGTCCTGTCAGGTCAATGAGATCTTCAACAGCCTGTGCATCACTCAGCCCAGTCTGGTCCTTCTCAAGTTCCACATCGTGGCTCATTTCATTTAGTGGAGAGAACTCAGGGATCGATATACCTTCATCCTTTGACATAGGGCTAGAAACAAAAATACTACAGGATTATATACTTTGAAACTTCATTGAACGACCTTCTAATGAAGGGGTTCCACTTGAAACATTATCAGTTTCTCTTCTCACAGATGCGACCTTACCTGCTATTTCCAAATTTTTCTTTGGTTTTATTTTTGTTTTTCTAGCATCTGCAGTATTTTTCTAAATTTTGACCATCACATTTTTATTTATAATGTTGGAATCATGAACTTTTCACAAAACTACATCATGGGTTATTATTTCATGTTTGTTTATAAAAGAACATTTCACTGGCTATATGGAGAAGAAAGTAACTTAATATGAATGTGCAAAGTGAATGGTCATATTCTATGATAAAAAGAGAAAATGCTGAAAACTAGGAAGTATTATAATTAGGAAATAAAATGCTAACTTATTTTCTCTCCATCCCAGTTCTGAGGAAGGGTATTTGACTTAAAATGTTGCCAATTTCCCTGGCTGAGTATTTCCAGCATTTTATTTCAGTTTTCCAGCATCTGCAATTTTATTTGGTTCTAAGTCTAGATTATAATTAATATTGCATAGAAAACAAGCTCAGTTTTGCCCATACAAAGTAGACCTCCAACATGGATTGGGCCAGATGTTCTGCTTGTCTGCACAGGTGATCATGTATACTTTTACATTATGTCTACTTCAACCATTCTCTGTGAGGCAATCCTGGCAGTGATTTCCAGACACTCACCATCCTCGGTGTGAAAAAAGGTTGCTCCGCATATCTCCTTTAACACTTTGTTCTTCTCACCCTTAAATCTATGCCCTCCAGTATTTGATTTTTTCAACCTACGAAAAGGTTCTGACTGTCTACCCTATCTTTGCCTCTCATCATTTTATATACTTATATCAGAACTCTCTGCAATCTCCAGTGTTTCAGAGAAAACAATGCATCTGTCCAACCTCTCCCAGTAGTTCCGGTAATGGGGCGACCAGAACTGCACGCAACACTCCAAACATAGCCTAACCAAAGTCCCATAGAGCTGTATCATGACATCATGACATCCTGACTCTGAAACTCAATGCCCCGACCTATGAAAGCTAGCATACCGCAGGCCTTCTTTACTACTCTATCTACTTGAGTTGCTACTTTCAGGGAATTATGGACTTGGGCCCCAAGATCCCTCTGTGCATCAATGCTGTTAAGGCTCATGCCATTATTTGTATATTTTCTCCTTACATTTGACCTCCCAAAGTGCAACCCCTCGGATTAACCACTATCTGCGATTTATCTGCCCATTCCTATAGCTGATCTATATCCCACTATATATATTGATAGCTTTCCTTACAGTCCGCAACCCCAGTAATCTTGGGGGGGGCTTCGCGGGCAGCCGCGGCCGGCTCCAGGGGCGGGGAGAGGCCGTGCTGATCCGAGGCCTGGACGCTGAGCCTGGCTCTGAGGGCGGCGGTGCTGCTGCTCCGGGTGCGCAAGGAAGGAAAGGAGCGGCACCCTCGCATTCCTGGGGAGGCGAGGAGGGAGAGTGGGGGAGGAGAGGAGTGGAGAATAGAGGGATACGAGGTGGGTAGGGAGGGGTGAGGTGTTATGGAGGGAGGGAGTGACTGAGGGTAGGGGAAAGAATAGGGAGGGAGAGGTGAGGGGGGGAGTGGGGGAGGGGAGGAGGAGGGGGGAAGGAAGAGTGAGGGTGAAGAGGAAGAGGAGGGAGTGTTGTGGATGAGGGAAATGAGCCGCGCCTGCACAGTTTGAGGTTACGCGTGAATAGTGGAATATTGTGTTGGGGGAATGGGTTGCGTTGGGGGAACGGGTGAGTGGTGGAATATTGCGTTTGGGAATGGGTTATGTTGGGGGACCAGGCCTCCCATGTGACAGGGACCCAACGGGTCCCACTCAGTCTACTAGGTATTTAAAACTGGGATTTTCTTTAATTCAACTCGCCAAAGCCTTTTTGTAACCCCTTTTGGCTCTTCTAATTGCCCACCTTTTTATATATTCCTCAAACAATATATTCCTCCGATTCCAACATATTAAAATATTTCACACGCTCCCTTTTTCTTTCTGACCAAATTTTGGTGAAGGTGCAAAAGATTTGTGCTGTCTGGATTAGTGGGCATTAGTTATAAAGAGAGGTTGGATAAACTATATTGTTTTCTCCAGTGCATCAGAGATTGAAGGGACTGATAGGAGTATATAAAATTATAAGGCACAAATGGGGTAGACAGTCAGAACCTTTTCCCAGGATGAAAATGTCAGAGGGGAGTGCGCGGGGCAAGTTTTTTTACTCAGAAAGTGGTGTTGCCTTAACACGCAGCCAGGGGTGATGGTGAAAGTAGATACGATAATAATAGTAGTGAAGAAGCTTTTAGATAGGCACATAGATATACAGGGAATGGAATATGAATCATATGTTGGCAGTGATGATTAGTTCAATTTGGCTTCATGTTCAGCACAGATATTGTGGGCCAAAGGCCCTGTTCCAGTGTTGCAGTGTTGCAGAACATTCTACATGTTCAAGCTTTTAATCATCTAACCTATATTGACTTTGGCTTAGTGTCGTTTATTTGTCTGATATTTCAGTGAAGCATCCCACTACTATAAAGGTACTACATCATAATACTATACCACAACATACTGTTGTCTTTCAGTCACCTCAAGTTAAACCAGTTTCATTCCACGTTCAATGTAATCACTTATTTTGGCTATTCTTATCAGTGCTTGTATAACAGGTCTGAATAAATAAATACTCCATTGGTAAGTCTGTATCAATGCATGGGATTTATCCATTAGTGCTGGAGCTCCTGATGTGCAGGCCACATGGAGCCTTGTGCTGATTATGAGCATTTGGAACAGCTTGATGTCCAGATGTTGCCAGTGCTCTGTTTTCCAGCTCTAGAATGGCATGGTCGGCTACAGTATCAAGGAACACCTCACTTCTGAGGACTTTTGGCAAATATTAATTTACTCAATAATAGAAAGCTCTAGTCAAGGCAGGATATTGATGCAAAACGTGTCAGTGCTGGAGCAGCCAGTGGCAGAGTGGCTTGTTCTACAGTCATTCTTTGATGGACTTATTATTGACAATGCCAGAAATCCTCCTCGGAAGCAACCAGTTATTCACATTTGCTCAGATTTGCCCTGTCCGAAGCTATGAGACTCTTGTGTTAAACTAAATGTTCTAAAAAAGAAATGAAGGAATAAAAAAGAGACTGCAGATGCTGGAAACTGGAACAAGAAATAAACTGCTGGAGAGTCAAGAAGCAGCTGTGGAAGCAGAAGGTTGGTTGGCAATCCAGGTTGAGAACCTGCATCAGGACATTTTAAAACCTGTTTCTGCTCCCTCTACCTTTCAGGATCCTTAAGGGAATGTCAATTTAAAATTCCCAGAATAGCCCTTTAAGAAAATGGAATGTAACTATTTTGGTAAGAATCCTCACTATAGTTTAACTTTCCTCATTGGTAGAAACACACAAACAAGCCAGCCCACCTTACGTCCATTGACTGCAACTCATCTGTCGAATCATCCACACTGTTAGGTTGCTCATCCACTTGCTCAGGTGCTGCCACCACTTCCAGGACAGGTACAGCCTCAGCTGGGATGACAGCAGAATGAGCTGCCTCATCCTTCTTGCCCTCCAAACAGATCAGAGCTGTGTCGATATCCACTAGAAAACAAGGATGCAAAGTTACACTGGTCCTTGGATAGTTTTACACATGGCTCATATTACATATTGGTGCAATTTTGTTAAGCACCCATGCACACTGAAGTGCTCACATTACACCTAGCTAAGAAGAATCCGGAAACTACTATTTTATAACTGTTAGCTACATATTAAATGAAAAAATATATATATAATTCATTAAACAAAATAATAACTCAAAGATACAAGGACGCCAAATTAATTCAGAAGATAAAGAGTGCTATTGGAAAGATGCCATTAAGCTGGAAAAAGTGTAGAGAAGAAGGATGTTGCAGGATTCAAAGGCCTGAGCTTTAAGAAGAGGTTGGGCAGGCTAGAATTGTATTCCTTGGAAAGCAAGAGGCTGACGTGTGATCTAATAGAGGTGTATGAAATCACGAGGAGCATACTATAGATTGTGTGAATGCATTTGGTCTTTTTCACAGGTTAGGGGAATCAAGAATCAAGAGGGCATAGATTTAAGGTGAGAGGGGAAGGATTAATAGGAACCTAAGGGACAACATTTTCACACTGAGGGTGGTGCATATATGGAACGAGCTGCCAGAGGAGTAGATGAGGCAGGTACATTTAAAGACATTTGGACAAGTACATGAATAGGAAAGGTTTAGAGGGAGACACAGGAGACTATATATGCTAGAGCCTTGAGCAAAACACAAAGTGCTGGTGGAACTCTGCGGGTCAGGCAGCATCTAAGGACGGAAAGGCCAAGTGACATTTCAGGTGGGGACCCTCCTTTAGACGGATTCAATTTGAAGAAGGGTTCCGACCCGAAATGTTGCCTGTTCATTCCCAGATACTACCTGACCCGCTGAGGTCCTCAAGCACTGTGTGTTAAGATTTAGGGGGATGTGGGTCAAACACGGGCAAATGGGCAACTTAGATGCGGCAACTTAATTTAGTTTAGTGATACAACACCTACAGCACAGACCCTTTGACCCACCAAGTCCACAATGACCGTCGATCACCCATTCACACTAGTTTCATATTATCTCACTTTTGCATCCACTCCCAACACACTAGGGAGCAATTTACAACAGCCAATTAACCTACAAACCTGCACATCTTTGGAATGTGGGAGGAAACACACGCAGTCATAGGGAGAATGTGTAAACTCCTCACAGACAGCAGCCGAGATCAGGATCGAACCCGAGTCTCTGTTGCTGAAAGACAACAGCTCTAACAGCTGCCGTGCTGCCTCCTTGGTCAGCATGGGTGAGTTGGACTGAATGGCCTGTTTCCATGCATTACAACTCTATGAGTACATTTTACTGATTAACTCTCTTGCAACCGAGCTCTAAGCAGTGCTATCGTATATCAGGATATGATCAGTCCCTAATCATCCTCACTCAAGTTTAATGGAAATCTGCTGATATCCTGTCCTGAGGGAATTAAGTCTGGATCAAGAGCTTTTTTCTCCAGCTAGGATTGGTAAGTTATTTATGGCCAATGATTAAGTGCCACCAGATTGATTGCTTGGATTCTAACATAACCGTGGCTCCGTGTTCACCTGCAGCAGTACTCCAGCTGTAATTACTTGGCACTACAGAAAGCCACTGGAGTCTTCTCCGTGTTCCACAGTGTGAGGTGCTTGTAATGCAGCTTCCAACGCCTATTGCTGTTATCAACATACATCACAAAATAATAGCATTGCACCATTGAAGATACAGGAACTGCAGATGCTGGTTTACAAAAAAAAACAATTGCCACAGTAGTACAGTAGTACAGTGGGTCAGGCAGCATGCATAGGTGATGTTTTGGGTTGGAACCCTTCTTCTGAATAATTATAGACGAGGAGAAAGCTCGAAAAGAGGTGGAGGCAGCACAAAGCCTAAAGTGATAGGTGGAGACAGGTGAAAGGGATATGAATGGCAGATGGGTGGACAAAAGCCAGAAGGTAGACAAAAATGCTGGAGAAACTCAGCGGGTGAGGCAGCATCTATGGAGCGAAGGAAATAGGTAACGTTTTGGGTTGAAACCCTTCTTCAGACAGCAGCCGAGGTCTGAAGAAGGGTTTCGACCCGAAACGTTGCCCATTTCCTTCGTTCCATAGATGCTGCCTCACCCGCTGAGTTTCTCCAGTATTTTTGTCTACCTTCGATTTTCCAGCGGGTGGATGAAAGATGAAAGATGAAAGCTAGAAATTACATTCGCAGTGAAGCTACTGAGGGGACTTTTAAGGGAAGTTTTTGCATTCACTAGCACTGTTTTTCCATCTTGTCGAATTGCATCACAGCTTGGTTTAGCAACAGTTCTGGTCAAGATCGCAATAAATTGCAGAGCTGTAGATGTAGCCCAATCCATCACAAGATCAGACGCCCCACCAGATTCCGCCTACATTTCATGCTGCCTTAGAAAAGCAACCAACATAATCAAAGATTATGTCCCATCCTGGTAATTCCTTCTTCCACCCTCTCCCATTGGGCATAAGATACAGAAGCTTGAAAGAGGTAACTATCAGACAGGAACAGCTTCTTCCCTCTATTATCAGGCTTCTGAACATTCCTTCCATGAGCTAATGTACTGTCCGATTCACCTCTACCCCATTGCGGACATTGGACTTTGGAACTGGTAAACTCCAATGCTAAGAACTATATTCTGCACTCCGTATCTTTCTATTTGCTCAACCAATTGTACTTGAGATTGCTTTCATTGCATTTAAGTATAGCATTATCTGATTTGATTTGATAACATGCAAAACAAAACATTTCACTGCACCTTGGCACACGTGAAAATAATAAACTTAAAAAAGCTTAATACATCAACAAATAATGTATTTAGTTTATTTCCAAGGGTTTAGGATCCTGCTGATGCAGCCAGCATTCATTGGCCACACTCAGTTGCATTAGGTGGTCAAGGTAGGTTATCTCCTGTAAGGTCTGGAATTTGATAAAAACATCCTTTCTGTGTCAATCTTTGTGCAGAGTAAAATAGCATGGAGTCAGGCCAGGGAAGGGGTTCTAGCAATCTGTCAGGTGTTTTGCCTTGAGGCCTCAATGTTTTGGTTCTGTTTATCCAAATCTTTTGCACAAGCATTTCTGTTGGATTCTTTAAAAAAAAAAGCAATACTACACCAATAATAATTAAAGCAATTTTTAAAAAGTTACTTTGCCACTTTAGGTTCATCAGGAAACTCGTAACATTCTTGCAGATATGAGCAAGTTCTCCTTCAAAGCCAAGATACAGGCAAAGCAGACCAATTCCAAAAGACGTGGTCTACGTTTTTGGAACTATTACAAGCATGAGGTGCAATAGTAATTTTAAAAATAAATAAATAAATAAATGGTACCAGGATCTGGCAACAAAACAACAAAAACAGACTTGGTTGGTAGTCCCCTTTCTGCAGAGTTTAATGTTATAATAGAGCGATTGTTTCTCCTTTCTTTTTCCTTCTTTTCTAGGGTCTACTTTCTTTCTTTACTTCCTTCTCTAACTTCTTTTCTAAGGGGCTTTCTTTTCTCAACACTCTCTTGCACCTTCACGACTCTTGCGCACTTTCCTTACTTCCTTTACTTCTATCTTTTTCTTAAAGCTCAAAAAATGAAGCGGTACAAAAAAATGTATTAAGACATATGTGTTGTGTATTATTGTAACTTACCGTACTTCTAATAAAAAAAATAAAAAACAAAGTCAAGATACTACCAACAAGGAATTAACCAACTTTAAAATCAGATTATCAGAATAATTTGTCATTCTATACCTGCAATGAGTTTGAGGCCAAATCACTCCCATTTTAGTTTAGGTTTAGAGATACAACGTGGAAGCAGGTCCTTCAGCCCACCTCGTCTGCAACGATCACCCGTACACTAGTTTTACACACCAGAGACAATCTTACAGAAGCCACTTAACCACAAACCTGCACGTCTTTGGAATGTGTGAGGAAACCAGAGCACCTGTGAAGCCCCATGCAATCACAGAGAGAATATACAAACTCCATACAGACGGCACCTGTAGTCAGGATCGAATCCGGGCCTCTGGCGCTATAAAGCAGCAACGTTACCGCCACAGCACTGTGTCACCTGCAGGATACTGCAATGGGATAATGCCCCATTACAAAACGAGAATGCGATTCAAACCATCCTACCCAAAAACGAATTGAATGGCACTCCGGTGTGAATAGAACAAGAAACACATTGTGATACCACCATTCTTACCAATTTGTTGCCTGAAACTGAAGGAGAATCAATAAAACATTAAGCCGTTTTGTGCCTTTTTGGAACCATTGGAAAACAAGCATAATAGCCTGATAAAGGAGCCAGCTCTTCCTAGCATAATCAATAAACCAAGAAGCCGTTTACGCAGTTATCACCTTATATGCAACAACTACGTTTCTCCTTTGCATTGCTCCACTATGGAAATCTAGAATAATGTGCGCTGGTGCAGGAGCAGACATTACCTGGTTCCATAGCGCTTAAGATTTGATCCTTCTTTACCCCGTTTGTGGCTGGTTCAATCTCCACTTTAATTTCTTCTTTCTGAAAGTGGAGCATTCAAAGTTTAATTATAATTTCCCCTCACTTGTTTTAACAGAATTTATCAGAACACTTGCGAGAGGAAAGAGAGGGGAGATGGACTTCCAAGAATCGGGTACTGACGTGTAATTACCTGAAGAATATTTTTATGTTTTGCAATATGAACTTGAACAAGTTGTTTATTGCTGAGATTTTGCCCCCGAGAAGAACCTACACATGCTTCCAAACAGCATGTCTACAGAAAATGAACCAACATAAGGTACTGTAGATGTTTTTAATTAACCTTACACGTGGATATTGTTGGAAAGGGTTGGATTTATTGCCTGCCCATAGTTTCCCACCCAAGATGGTTGTGTGAACTCAATCTGAACTGCTCGTGCATTCTAACTTTACACATTCTGACCAAAACCAGTCCACATGTGACTACATTCCTACAACGGTGAGGTGACAACTTGCTAAAGTGTCTTAACATCATTTTAGTTTAGAGATACAATAATACAAAAAGGCCCTTCCTCCCATCAGGTCCATGCCAGCCATTGATTATCTGTTAACACTAGTTCTATGTTAACCCACCTACCCATTCATTCTCTCTAATGCAAGGGGCAATTTTCAGAGGCCAATTAAGCTGCAAACCCGCTCGTCTTTGTGATGTGGGAGAAAAAAGAAGGAAGGCAAATTCAACGCTAGCATTTATATCAAGAGGACTGGAATCCGAAAACAGAGATGTAATGCTGAGGCTCTATAAGGCGCTGGTCAGGCCGCATATGGAGTACCATGAGCAAATTTGGGCTCCATATCCAAGAGAGGATGTGCTGGCTCTGGAGAGGGCCCAGAGGAGGTTTACGAATGATTCCAGGAATGAGTGGGTTAGCATATGATGAGCATTTGACAGCACTGGGCCTACACTTGCTGGAGTTTAGAAGGTTGAGGGGGGGGTCCTCATTGAAATTTACAGAATAATGAGTGGATATGGAAAGGATGTTTCCTCAAGTGGCAGAGTCGTGGGCCAGAGGTCATAGCCTCAGAATTAAAGGGCTATCTTTTAGAAAGGAGGCGAGGATGAACTTCTTTAGTCAGAGGGTAGTTAATCTGTGGAACTCATTGCCACGAGGGCTGTGGAGGCCAGGTCAGTGGATATTTTTAAGGCAGAGATAGACAAATTCTTGATTAGAACGGGTGTCAAGGGTTATGGGGAGAAAGCCGGAAAATGGGATTAGGAGGCAGAGATCAACCATGATTGAATGCCAGAGTCAACTCGATGGGCCAAATGGCCTAATTCTACTCCTATAACTTGTGAACTTGTGAAAACCAGAGCACTTGGAGGAATCCCGCCCAGTCACAGGGAGAACGTGGAAACTCCATTCCGACTACACCTGAGGTTAGGTAAGAACCCATGTCTCCAGCCCTGTGACACAACAGTTCTAACAGTTGCACCACAGTGCTGTCCTTTTTTGCCTCAAATTAACTGTGATGGACAATAAATAAAAGCTTTTCTAGCCATGCTCAGAATCTTAGAGAATTTTAATAAGATGTGCCCAAAAATGGTTATTACCAATCACCCGGCAGTGCCTTGGAAGCCCTGATTCGCCCAGATACAGTAACATCAGAAACTGAGTACTGACTGGCCCAATGCTTGTGTATGTGGACCTCTTCTTATCTTCTTAGGTTACATTGGAAGATGTAAAAAAATCTGGGAAGGTACGTGCTGATGTGTGATATTGCATAGAATGCTACTGATTAGACATATGAGCCAATGCAAAATGAAATCCACATTTTCCTACACTGCCCAGAAAAATGTTTTGACCTATGTTATTTGGATTCAAATGGTACATGGATACCAGAAGTCAGATCAAGCAAGTTAGCATTCTTGCCTCACAACTCAGAGACCGGCTTCAATCCTGACCTCGGGTGCTCTATGAGCTTGTAATTATTTCTTGTGACCCCAAGGGTTTTCTCTGGCTGTTTTGTTTCCTCCCACATCCCAAAGAAGTGCCCGTGGGTTAATTGGGTACAGTGAATGGTCAGTTGCAAAAACAATTAAAAGGGAGTTAGTGGACATGTGTAAGAGAGAATAAGTTGCAGGGATACAGGGTAATAAGGAGAGGGGAGATGGTACTGAAGGGATTGTTCCCCATAGGAGCCAGAATGGTCTTAATGAGCTGAATGACCTTTCTCATTTTTATAAGATGAGCCAAAAGCCGTTGACTTTCATAACCTTTACGCACAAGGAGAATAATCAGTTATAGTAACAAAAGAATACTCCATAATGATAAAATGTTGAGTGAAGGGAAAAGCCATTGCTTGGAAGGTTTGATGGTAGTTATTTTGATTACCTTGATCTCTCCAACATCACTTCGTCTGGTTCTCTTCATAATCTCTTCTATTCTCTATAATAAAAGAACATCATCAATAAAAACATTTCTTCTTTCTTCTCCTTAAACTAAGCGTCTCCTGTATCAGCAGCTTGCTTCCCCATTCCAACCCACTAACCTTCTTTCTCTCCAGCCTCTCCTGTTCGACCTGCTGAAAGGCCTGTTCTCTTATTTGACGCTGCCATTCAGCTTCCTCTCGAGCCTTGGTTTCAGCTTCTTCCCGCTAAAGACAAAAATACAGGAGACATCTTTAAAAAATTGTAAAGTATAGCTGTCTACATCCTGGCCTAATAAATAAGGCCTATTTAATGAGAAAAATATGTGAAGAAAATATTCCAATTCTAATTGCCACTGGAAGTCAATCCAATCCCTCAATACAGGAGAATGTTGTTAATCTGAAAGTTGAATACCTTTCTAAATAGGAGCTAGTAGCTAGCCTTCATGTATGCCTGGTGGAAATCAAAGCTCGACTCCTGGTCCCGCACCTCCATCGTGCTCAAAAATATACCACCAGTTCTCGAATATTTCATCATGTAGTACAAATATTATCACAGCAAATAAACTAGATGGTTAGAATGTTCTTCGTGGTAAGAGTGTTAAATTTTGAAATTGTCTTTCCATTGAGCTAAACATCACCAAATAGACTATTTGGCCCAACTAGCCCTCCATCTGCTGCAAAAATCCCACTTCCCACTGCCCACTATCCCTCCAAACCTTGAAATAAAAGACACAATGTGCTGGAGTAACTCAGCAGGTTGGGCAGCATCTCTGGAGAATATGGATAGGTGTCTTTTTGGGTAGGAGCCCTTCTTCAGACTCCTAAACCTTTCCATGTAGCTTTATAAAACTTTGATTAGGCCACATTTGGAGCATATTGTGCAATTCTGGTTGCATCATTGCAGGAAGAATGCAAAAGGTTTTGGAGAGGGTGCAAGAGGTTTACCAGAATGCTGCCTGGATTAGAGGGTATTATATGCAAGGAGAGAATGTGTAAGAAAGAACTGCAGATGCTGGTTTAAATCGAAGGTAGACACAAAATACTGGGGTAACTTAGCGGGTGAGGCAGCATCTCTGGAGAGTAGGAATGGGTGACGTTTCGGGTCGAGACCCCTTTTTCAGACTGAAGAAGGTTTGAGACTCGAAACGTCACCCATTCCTTCTCTCCAGAGATGGTGCCTCACCTGCTGAGTTACTCCAGCATTTTGTGTCTACCATCTACAAGGAGAGGTTGGACAAATATGGATTTTTTTTCTTTGGAGCATCAATGATTGAGGGGACACCTAATAGTACTATATAAAATTATGACAGGCATGGATGGGGTAGACAATCAGAACCTTTTTCCCTGGGTGGAATTGTCAAAGATAGAGGGGATGGCTTTAAGGTGTGGGGGGGGGGGGGTTAAAGGAGATACAGAGCAAGTGTTTTTTTACTCTGTGGTGGATGTCTGGAACCCCCAGCCAGGGGTAGTAGTGAAGCAGCTAAAATCGTGGCATTTATGAGTCTTTTATACAGGCACAAGGAATTGTACAGAATGGAGGGATATGGATTAGGTTTAGGTTTATTATTGTCACGTTTATCAAGGTACAGTGAAAAGCGTTTAGCATGCTATCCAAACAGATGAGATAATACTGTACATGAATACAATTAAGTCAAACTAAAGTACAAAAGCTAGAGCAAAGGAGAAAATGTGTAGAATATAAATCTTAGCATTGTAGTGCACCAGTTTTATAGGCAAATTCTGATCTCCACAATGAGGTAGCAATGAATCGGACAGTACCCTAGCTTATGGAAGGACCATTCAGAAGCCTAATAACAGGGAAGAAGCTGTTCCTTAGTTTGGTGTGCGTTAGTTAGACTTTTGTACCTTCTGCTTGACGGGATCAGGGAGAAGGAGGAATGACTGGGATGGGACAGCTCACTGATTATATTGGCTGCTTTATTGAGGCAGCATGAAGTGAAGACAATGGTGGGAAATTTGCACTGTGTTGAGCTGGGCTATATCTACAACACTCTGCAATTTCTTGTGGTCTTGGGCAGAGCTGTTCCCAAACCAAACTGTGATGCAACCTGACAGTAAGCTTTCTATGGTTCATCTACAGAAGGTTGCAAGGAGGTAGAGATGTTGGTATGCCTTCTTTGCTGTCCCATTGATGTGGTTGGTCCATGACAGATCATTGGTAATAAAGAACTTGAAGCTTTCCACCATTTCTAGTTCAGTACCATTGATGCTGATTGAGGTATGTACGCTACCACTTTTCCTGAAGTTGATAACTAGCTCCTTCATCTGGCTGACACTGAGGGAGAGGTTATTGTCCTGACAACATATTACTAAGTTCTCTATTCCCTTCCGATATTATGTCTCATCATTGTTTGTGATGCGGCTCACAACAATGTAATCTGCAAACTTGTAGATGGAGCTAGATTACATGCCAATAGAGAAGATTAGTTTAACTTGGCATCATATTCGGTAAGGAAGGGACAGGTAAGGAGGGGAGGGGAGAGGTAAGGAGCACTGCACTTTATCTTCTGAAGCTCTTGGCTCTGCAGGAAAGAGGACAGGTTATTACTGTAAGAGTGCTTCATGAGATTTTAGTCAGTCTACTTAAAGGAAAGTTACACTGCTCATCTATCTTGCACCAGGACTGTTGCATCCCTCTGTCCAATGTCATTTAAGATTCAAAAAGCTGAGGAGGTAAAACTCACAAATCCAGTGTATAGTAGAGTTTAGAGAATACAGCATGGAAACAGACCTTTCGGCCACAGTTCGTGCCAGCCAGCGATTACCCTACACTAGATCTATCCTTCACACTACGGACAATTTACAGCAGCCAATTAACCTGCAAACCTGCATGTCTTTGGAATGTGGGAGGAAACTGGAGAACTCGGAGAAAACCCACACAGTCTCAGGGAGAACGTACAAACTCCGTACAAACAGTACCCGTAGACAGGGTCGAACCCGGGTTTCTGCCATTGTAAGGAAGCAATTCTACTGCTGCGCCACCGTGCTGCCCCAGTGCAAGATCAAAACATCACCCCATCACTAACCTGCTGTTCCAGTCTTGCCAGGAGTTCTTTCTCCTGCTGTTCCTTTAAGATTCTTTCTTCCTCTGCTCTCTTCTGACGTTCCAGCTCCTGCTGTTTCTGCTCTTCCTCAAGCCTGCGTGCCTCTTCTTCACGGCGTGCCTTCTCTTCAGCCTCTTTTCTTTCCAGCTCTTCCTTCATTTTCCTTCAACAAGCACAAGATGTACTAAGATGCTGCCCACATCCCAAAACCCATTCATCCATTATCCTTGGACCTGTGAGTGTGGGTAGGGTGGTCGCCCATCATCCAAAAATCGCTATGTCACACCTTTTCCCTCTTACTATCACCCTCTTTGATCCTCCACTCAAATCATCAACTATTTCTAAAGAGTGTTTACTGCCCAAGCCCTGAGGCGAAGGTGATTCTAATAGGCAATAGGCAATTCCAGGAACTTTGGAGCAATGATCAGGAAACAGAGACTCTCCAGCACAGTGAATAACTTGGTGAGGAATTTGCAGGTGGTGGTGTTTCCTTGTCCTTCCAGTTAATAAGGTAACAGTTTGGAATTTGCTGTTGAATGTATTGACAAGTAAATGGCACTGACAAGGCACCAGAGTGCAAGCTGTGAATGTTTTGAAACCCTTCGAGGCTTTGCCCCTCCCTCAACCTAATCAATGTCGCCCCACCATGGAGGGAGCTACAGATCTCAATTGTGACCTCTTGACCTGCCCCAAATGTAACTGTTGCACCATTATTGGATTTTGAACTGTGGAATCTGTTTCCTTTGTCACCCTCTCCTCCTTTAAGCTGATAGTTTACCACCATTTTGATCACCATGTTGTGGCAGATTATTATATCGTTCAAGAGATTACTCCCTCTAGCCAAATGGCCACTACACACCTGACCTAATTTCTCCTGGTGTCACATTTGATTTATACTTCCATTAAGCACCTTGTGACATATTGATACATGAAAGATGCCACAAAATGCAATGTTTTTCTTGTAAAGAGACTTCAACATTAGATGATAGATGAATAAATTTGCAATGAATGAAGGCGAGCATTAATAAATCATTACCTCTCAGCTTCCTCCTGTTCTCGCCGCTCCTGCTCCTCTATCTCCTTCTGCAGACGTGCAAGTCTTCGCCTTTCTGCTAGAAGCTTAGCTGCTTCCTCTGGACTTGATGTTCCTGCCATGGTCTTGTTGCTGGATGTATCTGGAAGAGAAACAGAATTCCGTCAAACATTATGACTAAGAAAATCCAGAGTAGAAAGTACACAATGTTGAAATCTAAACTGGATGAAAATATAACATGTACATGGCTATCGCTCAATATAAAACCACAGGACAGGCCACAATGGATTTGCTTCACATGGGGACGATTTGCAAATGTGGCTAAATATCAGTGATAGTCAGAGAACAAAATGAGGTACTGGTTGAAATTGAAATACAAGATGCTATACACACTCTGCACAATAGGTTACATCGACAGAGAATGGAAAAGGAGAGTTAATGTTTCAGTCAAAGGGCCTTTAGTCAGAATATGAACATGCAATAGACCTATAAGTTGTTAGAAAGAAGAGACAGGGAAAAGTGAGCAGGGGAAAAAAAAAAAAACCCAGAAAAAAAAACAGCCTTCATTTTACTTCATCAAACGTGGGTTTCCTCCAGGTGCTCCAGTTGCTTCCCATGTACCAACGGCTTTCGGGTTGATAGGTGATTTGCCCCTTTTATAGGTAAATGGTAGAAGTTGGGGAGGGGGACATCGTGCATGGAAGATAGAATAAATTATTGGGAAATAATGGGCTAATGGAATTGCTCTGAGAGCCGGCAAAGACTCAAGGGGCCAAAAATTTGAAATTACATTCTTCCTCAACCTGTGTGCAGATAAAATCTCATTCGTGGTTTTGTTACCTCTGGGCTTGATTGTTTTTATGCTCTTCTCCCTCTTACTGCTACCTGTCCACTAACTTGCACTAAATCCCCATCACTTTTGTGGGTTTCCAAACCTACATTGCTTCCCGTTGAAGCAAGACCTGGATTAAAAAATCTCATCCTTGTTTCCCAATGCCCATGTGATCTTGGCCTGCTGTAATCATCTCCAGCACTACAAGCATCTAAGATACGCATAGCTCTCCAATTCTGGCCTCTGCTCAGTGCTGATTGTAATCGCTCACCATTGGTGGCCATGACTTCAGTCGCCAAATCCATGCATTCCTTCCCTACCACTCTCATCTCCTTTAAGCTGCTGCAGGTTTTTGATCTTCTGCCCTCACTAACCTCATCTTAGGTAGCTCATGTAAAAGTTGTTTGATATGATGTATGTCAGGAGTCTTAGAATTTTTTTTCTGCATTAAAGCTATTACAATCATGAAAACTGTTTTCTACGTGTTGAATTCAAGTGTTCTAGTGTGTTTAAAGTCATTGCTAATTCACCTGGCAATTATGCTCTCCTTTTATTGTTTTAGGGTCCATATTGTCTCATACCAGTAGAATAAACAGTGAGCTGCCAGGCCATTCAAAGCATCTTCAAGTTTAAACCATATAGTGCAGGGTGATTTGGATAGGTTGGGTGCGTGGACAGATGCATGGCAGATGAAGTATAATGTGGATAATGTGAGGTTATCCACTTTGGAGGCAAGAACAGGAAAGTAGACTATTATCTGAATGGTGTCAGATTAGGAAAGGGGGAGGTGGAACGAGGCCTGGGTGGCCTTGAACATCAGTCACTGAAAGTAAGCATGCAGGTACAGCAGGCAGTGAAGAAAGCAAATGGCATGTTGGCCTTCATAGTGAGAGGATTTGAGTATAGGAGCAAGGAGGTCCAACTGCAGTTGTACAGGGCCCTGGTGAGACCGCACCTGGGTATTGTGTGCAGTTTTGGTCTAATTTGGGGAAAGACATTCTTGCTATTGAGGGAGTGCAGCGTAGGTTCACCAGGTTAATTCCCGGGATGGCGGGACTAACATATGATGAAAGAATGGATCGACTGGGCTTATATTCACTGGCATTTAGGATGAGAGGGGATCTTATAGTAGAAACATATAAAATTCTTAAGGGATTAAACAGGCTTGATGCAAGAAAGATGTTCCCGATGTTGGGGGAGTCCAGACAACAGGGGTCACACTTTAAGTATAAGGAGTAGGCCATTTAGGACTGAGATGAGGAAAAAACTTTTCACCCAGAGGATCGTGAATCTGTAGAATTCTCTGCCACAGAAAGCGGTGGAGGCCAATTCACTGGATGTTTTCAAGAGAGAGTTAGATATAGCTCTTCGGGCTAACAGAATCAAGGGATATGCGAAGAAAGCAGGAACGGGATACTGATTTTGGATGATCAGCCATGATCATATTGAATGGTGGTGCTGGCTCGAAGGGCCAAACAGCCTACTCCTATTTCTATGTTTCTATGGTTATGAGGTGGTGGTTATGCCACCCAACACCTGGACTAATGATCCAGAAACCAGGGTTCAAATCACAGGAACCAACTGGGGAATTAAACTTTGGTCGTAAAATAGCATTTTATATAAGATACATCCTGGTCATTAGTGATAATTATCATAAAAACATCTGGATTGTTATAAGCACTCATCTGATTCACTAGGGCCTTCAGGGGAGGAAATCTGCCATCCTCACCCAATCTCTGTATGACTCATAACAATGTGGTTGTCTCTTATCAAAATCCTCTGAAATGGCCCAACAAGGCATTCATTTCATAGCCATTTCAGGATGAGCAATAAATGCTGGCTTTTCCATCGGCAGATCTTGAAAAAAGTGATAAATAAATAAAAATATTCCACCTGCTCCAATCCTACAACTTCCCAAGATCTGTGCTCCTCAGCTGCGACCTCCTTCCTTTCCTATATTTTGCTCCATCATCAGCTGCCACACCTTCAGCTGCCTTTGCCCCGAGCTGTGGCCATCTCCTCCCTAAATTCCTTTTTCTTTCTCTTTTCTCCAACACAGCTATCGTCCTTGCTCAGTTAGTGGATGCTGTCCTTATCTCTCCACCTTTTGTCTGAAGGCTTTTAGGATGTTTCATTGCATGAAAGGCCCTGCACCAAATACAAGTTGGTGTTGTACTCACCTTCACTCACAGCTGCCTTCTTCCTGTCGTGTTCTTTGACTGGAGTTGTCACAGATGGAGGTTCACTCTCAGCTTGTTCTGCCTCCTCGGATTTCTGTCGTGCCACCTCTCCCTTCTCTCTGCCCTTTTTCGCACTCTCTGCAATGTTGTTCGAAGATGGCCTCCGCCTCATGGGAGAAGACTTTCCACTGGAAGTTGGAGATGGCGGAAACTCTTTGGAAGAGCTGGGAGACTGTGTTCGAGTCTTTGAACTGGCCCTGTGGAAAACAAAACAAACATGTCTCAGCAATATTAAATGTTTACTCACACTTACTGCATGTGGCAAACTGCTATGGCGTTACTACTCCACCTGGCACCTTTTATTCAATCATGGTATTGCTGAAAAGGCGCATTTCCATAACATGAATTGAATGTAACGCAAATACTGAATTAGGAACATTACAGTGCCTTTGATAATGTTTGGGACAAAGACCATTTATTTATTTGCCTCTGTATTCCACAATTTAAGATTTGTAATAGAAAAAAAATCACATGTGGTTTAAGTGCACATTGTCAGATTTTAATGAATGGCATTTTTATATATTTTAGTTTCACCATGTAGAAATTACAGCAGTGTTTATACAAACCCCCCCCCCATTTCAGGGCACCATAATGTTTGAGACACAGCAATGTCACGTAAATGAAAGTAGTCATGTTTAGTCTTTTGTTGCATATCCTTTGCATGCAATGACTGCTTGAAGTCTGCGATTCATGGACATCACCAGTTGCTGGGTGTCTTCTCTGGTGATGCTCTGCCAGGCCTGCATTGCAGCCATCTTTAGCTTATGCTTGCTTTGCTTTATCCCTTCAGTTTTCTCTTCAGCATATAAAAGGCATGCTCAATTGGGTTCAGATCGGGTGATTGACTTGGCCACTCAAGAATTTACAATTTTTTCGTTTTGAGAAACTCCTTTGTTGCTTTAGCAGTATGTTTGGGATCATTGCCTTGCTGTAGAAGGAACCGCCGGCTATTGAGTTTTGAGGCATTTGTTTGAACTTGAGCAGATAGTTCAAGTTCAAGTTCAAGAGAGTTTATTGTCATGTGTCCCTGTATAGGACAATTAAATTCTTGCTTTGCTTCAGCACACAGAACATAGGAGGCATTTACTACAAAACAGATAAGTGTGTCCATATACCATAATATAAATATATACACACATGAATAAATAAACTGATAAAGTGCAAATAACAGATAATGTGTTATTAATAATCAGAGTTTTGTCCGAGCCAGGTTTAATAGCCTGATGGCTGTGGGGAAGTAGCTATTCCTGAACATGGTTGTTGCAGCCTTCAGGCTCCTGTACCTTCTACCTGAAGGTAGCAGGGAGATGAGTGTGTGGCCAGGATGGTGTGGGTCTTTGATGATACTGCCAGCCTTTTTGAGGCAGCGACTCAGATAGGATGTGTCTATACACTTCAGAATTCATTATGCTACTACAGTACCATCAGCAGTTGTATCATCAATGAAGATAAGTGAGCCAGTACCTTCAGCAGCCGTACATGCCCACGCCGTAACACCCCCACCACCGTGTTTTACAGATGAATTGCTTTGGATCTTGGGCAATTCCTTCTCTCCTCCATACTTTGCTCTTGCCATCACTCTGATATGTGAATCTTCGCCTCATCTGTCCACAAGACCTTTTTCCAGAGCTGTGGTTGCTCTTTTAAGTACTGTAACCCGGCCATCCTATTTTTGCAGCTAACCAGTGGTTTACATCTTGCAGTGTAGCCTCTGGATTTCTGTTCATGAAGTCTTCTGCGGACAGTGGTCATTGACAAATCCACACCGGACTCCTGAAGAGTGTTTCTGATCTGTAGGACAGGTGTTTGGGGATTTTTCTTTATTATAGAGAGAATTCTTCTGTCATAGCTATGGAGGTCTTCCTTGGCCTGCCAGTCCTTTGCGATTAGTAAGCTCACTACTGCTCTCTTTCTTCTTGATGATGTTCCAAACAGTTGATTTTAATAAGCCTAAGGTTTGGCTGATATCTCTAATAGTTTTATTCTTGTTTCTCAGTCTCATTATGGCTTATTTGACTTTCAATGGCACAACTTTAGTCCTCATGTTGATAAACAGTAATAAAAGTTTCCAAAGGTGATGGAAGGACTGGAGGAAAGACTATGTGCTGAGAGCTCTCTTATACCTGTATTAAGGTGGTAATTAAACACACCTGAGCAATTACAAACCTGTGAATCCATGTGTCCCAAACATTATGGTGCCCTGAGGGTGGCACAATTAGTTTTTTGTTGTTGCTCGACCTCCAAAAACTGGGGGACAATAATCATGATATATCCCCCCCCCCCCCCCCCCCCCCCCCCCCCCCCCTCTCTCCCTTCCTTGGCCTTATAGATGTTGAGAGCCAGGTTGTTGTGCTGGCACCATTTGGTCAATCGGTCGATCTCACTTCTATACTCTGACTCGTCCCCATCTGTGATTCGTCCAACAACAGTGGTGTCGTCGACATACTTGATGATGGGGTTCGCACTATGTCCGGTTACGTAGTCATGGGTATAGAGTGAGTAAAGCAGGAGGCTGAGCACACAGCCTTGAGGTGCTCCCGTGCTAATTGTTACTGAGGATGAAGTGTTTCCGCCAATTCGAACAGACTGTGGTCTGTGGATGAGGAAGTCGAGGATCCAATTGCAGAGGGATGCGCAGAGACCCAGTTCCGTGAGCTTGGTAACAAGCTTTTTTTTATTTATTTTTTTTAATAAATTTATTCAATTATTAAAAAATAATATTACACTACAATAAAACAAGCCAGAACCCACCACCATAATACAATACAAACATGTAATAAACTACTATACAACTATGATACAATCCTTATTGAGGATACATTCAACACCCTGCGGAGCCCAGCGGTCCCGGAACTCCCTCAGGGTGCCCGCAGACAGGGCTTATTCCCTTTCTAATCCCACCCGGGCACGGACGTAACCCCGGAAAAGGGGCAGGCAGCTGGCTCGGGTAGAGCCCTCCACCGTCTGGCGCCGTGACTCGCGGATGGCCAGCTTGGCCAGGCCCAGGAGCAACCCAACCAGGACATCTTCAGCCCTCCCCTCTCCCCTACGCACAGGGTGTCCAAAGATGAGGATGGTGGGTGAAAAATGCAGCCAGAAGGCAAGGAGCAGCCCCTTTAGATATTCAAACAGTGGCTGCAGCCTCACGCACTCCATGTACACGTGGTACACAGACTCTTCCAGCCCGCAAAAGTGGCAGGCAGCTGGCGAGTCTGTGAACCGCGAGAGAAACAGGTTGCAGGGAACACCTCGGTGCAATACCCTCCACCCCAGGTCCCCAATGTAGAGGGGGAGAATCCCTGCGTAGAGGGACCCCCACCGGGGGCCCCCCTCGCAACCGGAAGGGAACACCGACCGCTCTGGTAACCAGCTTGGAAGGGATGATGGTATTAAACGCCGAGCTGTAGTCTATACAGTCTCACTTACAAGTCTCACCTAACTTGATTGCACTTCTTCCTCATTAAGACATTTATTGTCACTCTTTGGACTGATTTACTGAATGTTTTGTTTTCATTTGTTTAAGGGGATTCAAGTCACCCTCATGGATCTCCATGATACATTGGCTCTGTGGGCTTCGTTTCCATTGTAATTCCTGTGTATGAGTGCAGAATAGTGGTGCAGTGGTAAAGCTGCTGCTTTATGGCTCCAGCAGCCTGAGTTCAGTCCTTACCTCTGGTGCTGTCTGTGATGTGCGGATTTTCTCCAGGGATTCTGGTTTCCTCCCACATCCCAAACGTATCCAATTTGATAGGCTAATTGGATCAGTAAATTATCCTTAGTGTGTAAGGGAACAGTGCAATCTGGGAGATGATGGGAATGTGGAGAGAATAAGGTGGGATTAGTGTGCGGTTAGTGTGGGTGGGTGGGTGGTGGTGGACATGGGCTCAATGGGGACAGCTTCCTTGCTGTGTCATTCCATGAGTATGCCACTGTTCTTCACCTCCACACAAGGCAGACCATTTCATCACTGCATTTATATTCAGCTCATTAATACACAGTGAGACCATCGCCCTGGCCAGATGCGATGAGGTTGGGTTATCATTGCCCAGGACTCACCAGCTAGAGATGGATTTGAACCTAATCAGCCTCTGATTCGAGTACGCAAAGGTTACGTCTGAGATGAGCAATACTTACTTCACCGCAGGTGATGATGACCTTTTAGACATGTTTGCTGGAGACTGGGATCTTCTGAAGGTGGATGTGGCACTGGACCCTGTACTGGATGAGTGCTTCTTTTCCTTCTTCACTTTCTCAGTCTAAAAGAAACAATCATTACTTAGCTTCAAAATCTTCAAAGACTTCAAAAAGTTACTACAAAAAAAGCATTTAAAACAAAACTGCAAATGCTGGAAATCTGAAATGCTGGGGATATTCTACGACTCAGACAAAGTCTGTGGAGAGAACCAAGTATCTGATGAAAGGTCATTGATCTGAAATATCTCTCCACAGACACCGCCTGATGCAATGCATTTTCTGCTTTTATATATCAAAAAAATGGTTTAACACGTGCACAGTATATTCATGATTGAAAATTCCAAATTCAAAAGCAGCATTTAAACATAGATTCCAATGTTGACTAATTGTTAAAGAATAACCTGGTAAACTATGTTTATATGTAGCTTTGAATGTTTGACAGTGTTTGTTCGAAATTATTATTTTACACAGAGGAGTTTCCAATTTTGCCATCACCACTGTAACTTTAGAAGTGTGTTCAGTTCTGGTAATGCCAGGTGAATAAAATCCTAAAGGAACAGCGACAGGCTGGGGAATTGGCTACTTCCTTGTGAAAGAACCAATGTACTAACAACAATTAGGCAGCAAAAGCATGTTATATCATAGAATACACTCCAGTATCCCCAGGAATTCTTCAGAGTATAACCAGGCTGCCATTAAGCCAACTTGCACACAAGAAGAAGTGATCAGAAGCACTTTAACTCAATTTTCAGCCAGTGAGTTCAACTTCTAAATCTAGTCACTCCATTACGAGGATGTGGAAGATTTAGAGAGGGTGGGATGAGGTTAATCAGAATAGTACCTGGATCAAAGACTTTTATCTATAAGGATTGGGAAAACTTGGGCTGGTTTCTCTGGAGCTCCAGAAGCTGAGGGGAGACCTGATAGTAATATATAAAATTAGGAGAGGCACAGATTGGATAGGCAGTCAGAGCCTTTCTCACAGCGCACACGCACGCACACACGCACGCGCACACCCTTTTGCCAATTAACACAGCTACCAATGTAATCAGCCATTGGATAAGTCAGTCAATGCAGCAGAGTTTCGGAAGAGTCTGGTCATCATCTTCTAAAGCTATTGAAAAATAACAGTACAAAATATAACCTCAATCTATTTTTAAATTATTGTCTAATTTTCAAAATAGACTAAAGAAAGAGCATAACTCCTTGGGAAATGTGATACATTTTATATTCTAGCAATGCACTTTCCTTCAGTTCATTATAGTCAAAGATATGATTCAGAAATGTATTGCCAAACTCAGGTAGGCGGAACTATCAGGAAGCAGGTCAATTTAGTATTAGAATATACTAAACAGATTAGTGGCTTAATGTTATCCTGAAAATGTATTTAATTTTGATATTTGATGCTTTGACCTTACCTTTGGATGTTACAATTACAGTTACTGACAAAAATTGTGTGCGTTTTATGCAAATCCATTGGTCCGATTGTGCAGAGGGGAAATTTGTGACTGAAATGGACATAGAAATGCATGTGGAAACTATTGGCAGAAATGATCAAACAACAGAAAGTAACACACAAAGTGCTGGAGGAACTCAGTGGGTCAAACTACATCCGGGGGGAAATGAACAAGTGCTGTTTGGGATTGGGATGCTTCTTTAGACCTTCAATCAAATTGAAGGTTTTGGAAAAGGAATTTGGATATGAGGTGTGAAGAATTTGGTAACAGGTATATAAAAGATGCATATTCCCATTAAAATTGTGAGTTGATACAGTAACTCAAATTACAAAGGTCATGGAAACACAGCCTGATGTTGATGGCATTAAAGGAAATAAAATGCTCCATTGTGATGTGTATGGCATATTCTGCTAATATTGTAAATAAAAATAACTGCAGATGCAAGAAATCTGAAATTAATCCTGAAATCCCCTGCGGGGAACATGCAGCAGGTCTGTGGCTGGTAACCCAGCGGATGCAGCCAAACCTGCTGAGCATTTCCATCAGTTTCTCTTTTTCATCACTGCTAATATCGTACTGCAATTAGAGCTAAACTCTACATAAAAAGTAACTTGATCTAGATGATCTGATTAACTGCAATTAATAAAATTAAATTCATTTGCAAATGTTGGGCATTCTTGAAATCAGTGCAAATTGGAAAACCAGCTTGAAGCTTGACAGTAAATTGTTACCACAGAGGATAGGAAGAGTAGCCAGCAGCAAAGCATAGAAAGAAGCAGTAATAGACAGGATAGAAGGTATATGGAGATCACTTCACAATGGTGACTTGCTCTGCTTTTCAATTCACCACTGAAAGTGACCTCTGTCATGCAGAATTTCTACAACTGAGTATTCACTGGCTAAGCATCATTGGACAATTACCCCCTCAAATAACTATCCATCTGTCTCCTTCATGATTCACTGTAGCATTGAGAAAAATATTGTGGTACAGGGATTGTTTCATGGAAACCTTTCCTTAAAACTGAAAATTGCTGGTCATTTTTGGTATAAAGGAAAAACAAGGAGGATATAATTAATATCAGGGGAAGACAGTGAGATCAACTTTACCAGGTCTGCCCAAGCCGTGCAATGCTGGGCGTCCAAAGCAGTCACGTAACCTGGTGTGCACTGACCATGCAAGATCCCATTTTAAAGTTGAAACATTGAAACATATGTTGTATAATAATGGAATAGCAGAGGATTCAGTCATGTTTAGGAGGAACGTGTTTGGAACTTTTGTCTGTCCATGTAGAATTGGGCAGCGTAAGGAATCATATTTGGGACTCTTCAACAAAGAGTCATTAAAATCTGCCCCATTGGTTTCTTTAGGCCAATGTTCAAGTTCTCAAAATTGTCCTGGTTCTCTATTCTTAGTACTTTGGAGGGGATGATCAGCCATGATCGTATTGAATGGCGGTGCTGGCTCGAAGCACCGAATGGCCTGCTCCTGCACCATTTGTCTATTGAAAGCAGAAGATGGACAGGAATATAGGAAGGTGGGCCTTTCTCTGACCCCAAACAAACCAGACACAGCTGGCTGGGGGTCCGGGTGGATAAGCTCTTTATTAGACCCCTTTTCATCAGGGACAAGAAATAATCAAACTGTTTGATTAAACTTGACCTCCATCAGAAGGGCAGATAAGATCTGCTGCTTCAAAGCTACCACACGGCAGATCAATCAACCATCACTGCACACGTGTCTAGCAGCTCACCTACGTATTGCTGCTGAGGTGAATACCTCATGGAAACAGTTGGCAGAACAAAGGAACAACAATCCATTTACATCACGGGCTTCTCTAAACCATTGGACAGGCTCCAGGTGACAAAAGCTGGATGTAATGTCTGTGGGGCTTCCAGAAACTTGCATTCATTTGTGAAGGGATCATTATTGAGCACATCTGGGCAGTGCTTTCAATCTCTGGATTGATTAGTGGATACAGCCCAATGAGGGCTCCATTTCACCAGACGTGCTCAAGGGCCACATGAACTTAACCTCACACCCATTTCTTGTTTCATACCAATGCTACAGATCATCAGGAAGAAAAGATGCATTGCCCCTATCTGGTTTTGAACCTTGCAAATAGCCTGTTGACACGGGCAGACTAACCTGGATCAACGTGACCTCACCTGGTTCCAAGATGAGAGTTAGGGAACAGCGTTGGTTTGTGTCCCACCCGAGGTTTGTGTGTCCTAAACCCATCCATTGTGCTTGATGAATACTTTCAAATTATTTCAACTTATAAACAGATATTTTCTTCTCGTTTTGTTTTCTGTTATTACAATACCATGCCAGAGCTTTGGGAATCCAGTAATACCATCTCAGCTCTCCCGCCATCTCCAGGCCTTCCCTGCTTCTTTCGGCTTGCCCCAGGCACTTTGTTCCTTTGAGGCCTGCTCCAGACTCCCTATACAAGTAGGTAGTGACTTAACTATAACAGGAAAACTACTCCACATGCTATGTATTTGGCTTAATGGAGTTGTCTTTTAATGTACATATAAATGAATACAACTAAATTACCTTTAAGTAAAAACCCATTGTACAAAAGTAGTTGCCTGTTTCCACCACTCCCAGGAAATTCTCCACAGTGATCTACTGTCTGTGGCTGTGGGTTCAATACCAGGTACTACCTTCCAGACCTAAGGTTAAACCTTGGTCTGCTCCCTTGGGTACACAGAAACATTTCCACTCACTGGAGTGGATTTGTGCAGATGTGTTCTCCCCCGTGTCTAGATTGTTATCAATCCATCACCTAACATGAATTAAATAGATTATCTGGTCTTTCATTCAAACCAGCAATCTAGTATGTGCAATGGGTTTAACACTGACATTCCCAATGGTGGGGTAAGAAGATTAACAATCAAAGAATGCTGGAAACACTCAACAGATCAGTCACCATCTGTGGAGAGAGAATCAAAGCTAACAGTTCAGAGAAAAGGTCAAGTCAAGTGAGTTTATTGTCATGTGTCCCAGACAGGACAATGAAATTCTTGCTTTGCTTCAGCACAACAGAACATAGTAGGCATTGAGTACAAAACAGATCAGTGTGCCCATATACCATTATATGCGTAAATACACACATGAATAAATAAACTGATAAAGTGCAAATAACAGATAATGGGCTATTAATGTTCAGAGTTTAGTCCGAGCAAAGTTTAATAGTCTGATGGCTGTGGGGAAGTAGCTATTCCTGAACCTGGTCGTTGCAGTCTTTAGGCTCCTGTACCTTCTACCTGAAGATTGCAGGGAGATGAGTGTATGGCCAGGATGGTATGGGTCCTTGATGATACTGTTAGCCTTTTTGAGGCAGCGACTGCGATAGATCCCCTCGATGGTAGGGAGGTCAGAGTCGATGATGGACTGGGCAGTGTTTATTACTTTTTGTAGTCTTTTCCTCTCCAGGGCGCTCAAGTTGCCGAACCAAGCCACGATGCAACCGGTCAGCATGCTCTCTACTGTGCACCTGTGGACGTTAGAGAGTCCTCCTTGACATACAGATTGGAGATTGACTCTCCATAATCTTCTCAGGAAGTAGAGGAGCTGATGTGCTTTCTTAATAATTGCATCAGTGTTCTCGGACCAGGAAAGATCTTCAGAGATGTGCACGCCCAGGAATTTGAAGCTCTTGACCCTTTCAACCATTGACCCGTTGATATAAACAGGACTGTGGGTCCCCATCCTACTCCTTCCAAAGTCCACAATCAATTCCTCTGTGCTGGCACCATATGGACAGTCGCTTAATCTCTCTTCTATACTCTGACTCATCCCCATCAGTGATACGTCCCACAACAGTGGTGTCGTCAGCAAACTTGATGATGGAGTTCGCACTATGACCGGTTACGCAGTCATGAGTATAGAGTGAGTACAGCAGGGGGCTGAGCATGCAGCCTTGAGGTGCTCCCGTGCTGATTGTTATTGAGTCTGACACATTTCCACCAATACAAACAGACTGTGGTCTATGAATGAGGAAGTCGAGGATCCAATAGCAGAGTGATGCGCAGAGACCCAGTTCTGCGAGTTTGGTAACCAGCTTGGAGGGGATGATTGAATTAAATGCTGAGCTGTAATCATTGAATAACAGCCTGACATATGAGTTTTTGTTGTCCAAGTGGTCCAGAGCGGAGTGGAGGGCCAGCGAGATCGCATCCACCGTTGATCTGTTGTAGCGGTAAGCGAACTGCAGTGGGTCCAGGTTTTTGTCGAGGTAGGAGTTGATTTCCATGATCAACCTCTCAAAGCACTTCATCACCACAGGCGTTAATGTCACTGGTCGATAGTCATTGAGGCACGTCACCTTACTCTTCTTGGGCACTGGTATAATTTGATGCCCTTTTGAAGCAGCCATCTTGAGTTAACCTGAAATGTTAACTTTGTTTCTCTCTCCATAGATGCAGTCTGACATTTAAACTCTACGCTTTAGAGATACAACACGGAACCAGCCACTTCGGCCATCCGCACCGACCAGCGAATACCCCATACACTAGCACTATCCTATACACTTTTTTAAATTTACAATTTTACCGAAGCCAATTAACCTACAAACCTGTACGTCTTTGGAGTGTGGGAAGAAACCAGAGCACATGAAAACCCACACGGTCACAGGGAGAATGTACAAACTGCATACAGAAAGCACCCATAGTCAGGATCGAACCCGTGTCTCTAGCACTGTAAGGCAGCAACATTGCTGCTGTGCCACTGTCCCACCTGCTGAGTGTTTCCAGCATTTTCATTCTGGAGTTGAAGTGCAGACATACCCTCACTGCACAGACAACCATGTGACTTATTGTCACCAACCAGCTTTTTGTGTCTATCTTCGGTTTAAACAAGCATCTGCAGTTCCTTCCTACACATGCAACTTATTAATGTTAGGAGACAGATAAAGACTGATCAGGATACTTAGGGAACCTCCCTCCTTATTTTCAAAAAGTGTCTGGATGATCCCTTTAACTTGGTAGCACTAACAATATTTAAACATGAGTCTTGATCCATTTAAAGAAGTACAAACAGATAAACTGTTCAGCATTACCAACTGAACACCGAGGTGTCAGATGCTGGATGGCAGAGAATGCATCATGCGAACAGTAACATTGGGTTGCTCCTCATTGGGACACATCACCTGTCCCACTACCAGCACACATACCTGGACACACCACAGCTTGCCACTCCATGTCTCAGTGTCCAGTGCTTAAGCCAGGGGCAGCATCATTCCCCCTTCTGCTTCTCTGGGGGATTTGAGGTGGAGTGTGAGGACTGTGCTGGAGCAGATCAGGGCAAAAGACCAACGGGTCTCCAGTGGAATGGGAAGGAGTGTGCATGGGGGAAAAGTGAACACTTCTCCTAGTGTTCCCTGCAACTTCAAAATAATTTTAATTTTCTTTTAACATATAAATGTTTTTAGTGTGATAAATGTTTAAAAAAAACATTTCAACGATATTTTTTAATAAAAATGAGGTCCAGAATGTCTGCAAAGAGCAGCAACACTTCAAGTCCCCGACAAATGGCACCTTTGATTGAACACTGTTGAGCCTGGGGGTGGGGCCCAAACCTTGGGAAAGGACCCCCTCCCCCACATGCGGAAGAGCCCCTGCGGCAAGGACACCACACGCCAAGGGCACTCTGAGGTTAGAATCCCCCACGCCAAGGATCCCTTATGAGAACCACCTCTGCTGAGGACCACCTCTGCCGAGGACCACCCCTGCCGAGGACCACCCCTGCCGAGGACCACCCCTGCCGAGGACCACCCCTGCCGAGGACAACCCCTGCCGAGGAAACCCTGTAGAGACACCCACTGGTTCCAGAACCTTCATACACCAATATCTTTTGTTCTGAGACCCCTTCTTCTAATTTCTCTCCTTCTGGGTGAGGTTAGGAAACACTCTACATGCAGAGAGAGTCTTCTAGAAATAGCATTAAGGCTATCTGTTAATTTTACATTTGAAATTGACAGATTTTGAACATTTAGATGAGGAATAAGGGAAAAGATGTGTAACTACGAAACAGCTCAACTCCAATCTCAGTGAATGTTAGAAAATATTGAAGGAATTCAATGAAGTTAAGGAATGCAATGTTTTGGATTCCTAAACAAATTTCATGTTTTAAAGGTCAAAATAAATGTATAGGTTTTCAGTCTAATTTCAATTCAATACAAATGTTACAACATTCGATATGCCGTGTTGAAGTTATTTTATAACCAGAGGCTTCAATAGAAACACTGATCTTGGGATCCTGATCCTGCCATGGCCGGGTGGCACCAGCAAATGACTGCCTCGCCAACAGTCTGTCTGTCCCATCCTTCTTTTGTTGTTTGTTTGTATGTGTTTAATGTATTAGTGTCCTTCTTTAGCTTGTTTTATGTGGGAGGTGGAGGGGGGGGGGGGGGGGTGGTGAGTTGGAGGAACTTTTTTCTTACCTCTCTTACCTCGACAGAGATGCAATCTTTTTCCGTAACATCGAGGAGTTGGCGGCCTTTGCTAGAGCCCGACTTCGGGAGCTCCACCGCGGGAGCCTGCAGATTTACCGTTGTGGACCCCACGGTCCCTTTGCCAGGGATCGACCTCTGAGCTCCAACCGCGGGAGCCTGCGGAATTTAACATCGTGGAGCTCGCGGTCTCTGGTTAGAGATTGACTTCGGGAGCTCCAATCCACAGGAGCTTCGACCGCCCCGACGCGGGAGCTTCGACCGCCCCGACGCGGGAGCTTCGATCGTCCCGACGCGAGAGCTGACTGCAAATGGTTCGACTGCCCCGACCGTGAGAGAATAGTGAGGGAAGAAGGTTAGACTTTATTGCCTTCCATCACAGTGAGGAATGTGGGGAATCCGCTGTGGTGGATATTTATGTTAATTTTTATGTAGTTGCGTGTCTTGCTTTTTTTTTTTTAGTATGGCTGTATGGTAATTCAGATTTCACTGTACCTTAATTGGTACATGTGACAATAAACTGACCTTGAAACCTTGACCTTGAAGCAACAGGGGCACTGACCAAATTAATTCAATAAGAAAAAACATGAAAAGGTGAAATCATGATATTTTGACAGAACACCAACATTATTTACTCTTCAAACGTATTGTTAGTATTTTAACTCTTTTCACTACCTGCTGAGTTTCCGTCACTGGACTCCCTTTGGTTTCTCCTGGCAAGGTAGAAGCGGTTGCTGCACTCTGTCTGTCTCCACTTGGACTTGTAGGTTTGGAAGGACTCTTGAGGGGACTACCTAAGTCTATACAAGGGCAGACAGAGAACATTGAAGAGTTAAAGCTTCACACCATAGAGAAAACAATTATATGGAATGAGAAGGAATAAAAGATGAAGATACACAGGAGAAAATGGTTACTGCATGATGAAGACTGGGAAGCGATCTTCCCACCATAACCGTCTGCATCGATCACGTGATCCTTTGCTGCTGTTCCAGCAAATTAATCTTGCTAGGCCATGTATGTGGGATTGTAAAATTCCTGCTTCATGAGGTATAAATGTTGTAGTGATACCAGAAGAGAGAGGTTGCACAGCTCAGGAAAAGCAGATGAAACTGGAGCTCTTTGCAAGCTGTGACACAGGCAGAGGTTTTTAAGTTATGGAAGGATTGATTATGAAGAAGGCATCTCCACAGGTGGGGATGTCAATTATTTCTGGGAATCTCAAAATCCAACATGAAAATTGGAAGATGCTTTGCTGTTCAAAATGTGGAACACTTTGTAGTAGTTGATGTGATTAGCATGTATACATTTAAATCAAATCTAGGCAAACACATGGGAAGGGAAGTAATTGAAAGAAACAATGATAGATATGGATGTGGTACTGAAACATTGGTGTGGGTTTACTGAGCCAAAAAGGCTTTTTCTGTAATGCACGCACAATGTACTCTACCTGGCAAATGTACCTGGCAATTCTGTACAGAACTTTCAAACTTTCCCACACCGGCCAACATGTCCCAGCTACACAAGTCCCACCTGCCCGGGTTTGGTCCATATCTCTCCGTGTACCTGTCTAACTGCTTCTTAAATGTTGGGATAGTCCTTGCCTTAACTATCTCCTCTGGCAGCATGTTCCATACACCCACCACCCTTTGTGTGCAAAAGTTACCCTTTAGACTCCTATTCAAACTTTTCCCCTTCACCTTAAACCTATGTCCTCTGAGCAAGAGACTCTGTGCATCTACCCGATCTATTCCTCTCATGATTTTATACACCTCTAAAAGATCACCCCTCATCCTCCTGCTCTCCAATGAATAGAGTCCCAGCCTACTCAACCTCTCCCTACAGCTCAGACCCTCCAGTCCAGGCAACATTCTCGTAAATCATCTCTTTACCTTTTCCAGCTTGAGAACATCTTTCCAAAAGCATGGTGCCCAGAACTAAACACAATACTCCAAATGTGGCCTCACCAACATCTTATACAACTGCAACGTGACCTCCCAACTTCTACACTCAATACTCTGATGAAGGCCAACGTGCCAAAAGACTTTCTGACCACCCAATCTACCTGTAACTCCACCTTCAAGGAACTATGCACTTGCACTTCTAGATCCCTCTGCTCCACAACACTCCCCAGAGCCCTATCAGTCACTGTGTAGGTCCACCCATGTTAGACTTCCCAAAATGCAACACCTCACATTTCTCTGTATTAAATTCCATCAACCATTCTCAGCCCATCTGGCCAATCGATCAAGATCCTGCTCCAATTTTTCACAACCATCATCACTATCTGCAAAACCGCCCACTTTTGTACCATCAGCAAACTTGCTAATCTTGCCATGTATGTTCTCATCCAAATCATTGATATAGATGACAAACAGTAAAGGGCCCATCACTGAACCCTGAGGCACACCACTAGTCACAGGCCTCCAGTCCAAGTAGCAGCCTTCCATCATCACTCTCTGCTTCCTTCCATGAATCCAATGCAGAGCCTTGTCAAATGCCTTACTGAAATCCCTGTGTACAACATCTACAGTCCAGTCCTCATCGACCTTTTTGGTTGCGCCTTCCAAAAACTCAATCAGATTTGTGAGACACAACCTCCCATGTCCAAAACCATGCTGACTATCCCTAATCAGCCCTTGTCAATCTACATCAGGAGTCGGCAACCTTGTTCTGCATAGGGGTCAGGACGCATGTCTGTGAGAGGATGGCTGGCATCAAATCACGTGTTCACATACATCCCGTACCTGGCGTACCTACGGACCATTGCCTTGGCTCTGTCCTGAAGGCGGTGGCTCAAATACTCACACTCACTCGTCCCCAGCCTATTGATAACCCCGATCCCGACAGTGAAGCCCAGACACAGAAGGTGCGCGCCCGTGCCGGCGGCTTTGCGCAGGATGCGGTACAGTCAGAGCTCGGCGCTCGGCCGCTCACGGCGGCTCCGCAATTGCGGCTGCCAGCGCAGTCATCCTTGCGTCACCGCGCCTGGGCATTGTGGCCTCGTGAGGTCCCGCAGATGAAAGAAGTCTGCGGGCCGGATGATTATAGAAAAAAAATACGCCTGCGGGCCGGATGATTTCGGGTATGGGCCGCATTCTGCCCGGGGGCAGTAGATTGCTGACCCCTGGTCTAAATGCATGTATATTCTATCCCTCAGAATATTCTCTAGTAACTTTCCAACTACAGATATTAAGCTCACTGGCCTATAGTTCCAAGCATTTCCCCTGTAGCCCTTCTAGCCACCCTCCGGTCTTCCGGCACCTCCTGTATTTAAAGACGACTCGTAAATTTCAACCAGGACTCCGGCAATTTCCTCCCTGGTTTCCTTCAATGTTCTCAGATATATCTGATCAGGCCCTGGAGATTTGTCTACCTTCAAACACAATAGTACCTTCAGCACCTCTTTGACCATAACACTGACTGCCCCAAGTTTCTCCATCCTCCTGACTTTCTCCTCAGTAAATACAGAGGCCCTTGCCCATCTCATTGTGACTCCACACAGAGTTGACTACTTTGATTCCTGAGGGGTCCCACTCTCCCTCTAGTTACGCTTTTCCCCCTTATAAAAACATAGAAAATAGGTGCAGGAGTAGGCCATTTGGCCCTTCGAACCTGCACCATCATTCAATATGATCATGGCTGATCATCCAACTCAGTATCCTGTACCTGCCTTCTCTCCATACCCCCTGATCCCTTTAGCCACAAGGGCCACATCTAAACCCCTCTTAAATATAGCCAATTAACTGGCCTCAACTACTTTCTGTGGCAGAGAATTCCACAGATTCACCACTCTCTGTGTGGTGAAACTGTCATCCGCATTATGTATTTATAAAATCTCTTGGGATTGTCCTTAATGCAATCTGCCAGAGCTATCTCCTGGCCCCCATTTTGCCCTTCGATTTTCCTTTTTTACTTTGCTGAAGTATTTTCAACTCATTCAGTTCTTCCCTCCCTTCGCAAATCTACTTTCTTTGTAGATCGATTGAAGGAGACCATGTGCCAGTTTCATTGGTAGGTCAGCGGTGGAGAGAATTAGCAGCTTCAAATCCCTACAAATTTAAATCTCAGATGACTTGCCCAGAGCCCAGCCTATAGTTGTAACATGAAGCAGATCTGTCAGTGCCTTAATTTTTCTCAGATGTTACAATGATTCAGCATCTCACCAAAAACTCTAACAAACCTTTACATATATACTGTGGAAAGTATCTGACTCGTTGCATCAGGGCCTGGTACAGAAATTCCTGGATACAGGAATGTAAAAGGCTACAGAGAGCGGTGCATTCAGCTGGTCTGTCACGGGCACAGCCCTCCCCACCATCAAAAGCATTTATATGGGGTGTCACCTCAATAAAACATAATCTATCATCAAAGGTCCCTACCATATGAGTTATATCTTGTTCTCACTGCTACCTATGTGAGGGAATTACCATTAAGCGATCACATTGAGAGTGACCAAGAGTGGCTGCCCCGGGACAATATTATCTTCCAAAATGATCCATGTGGAACTCAGTGCATAAGGGGGTCTCCAGCCTGGAAGTGTCCACAATTTCCAGCGAGGTCCTGAATGACCCACAATTGTCCTTTGGCAATTTTTTGTGACATTAAAAAATATAATTTATTGCATAATCACCAAATAATAACCCCAGAATTATGCCACTGAATTTGCAGCCCTACATCTTGTATTAACAAATATCCTCGACTCATTTAGTTTCTGTACATTCAAGTGATAGTGATTCTGCAATTGCTAACACATCCATATAAAAAGGAAAGGGAAACAACCCAGTCTCCTTGGAAAATGTTCTCATGGACCTTCTTTGCTCTACCAATCAAATAAACTCCCTGGCAAGTAATATTCTCCAAGTATCCAAAGACACATCTTTTAATCAAATGCATTTTAATTGTATAACTGGATAATAGTTTTCAATTGATTTTTCGACTACAGAAAAGAATAAGGCAACATCTGAAATACTACAACTTAAAAGTACGCTTTGGAAAAATAACATTCAACTTTTACATTTGACCTTTTTAAACCTTTGTCATTAACCTGAACAAATTCTTAGATCAATCTGGAAAAAGAATTACAACTGCGAGTGGAAGAAAGATATGCGAGTGGTCAACAAATGGCTGATAATACCATGTCCCATGAGGATGCAGAGCAAGTAGTGAGCTGGCAGACTGGGGAGAATGAAGCAAAGAATGAAAAAGCATGGGTCATTGAAGGGCACAAATCAATAAAATCAACAAACTTTCCAATTCTGTTTCATTAAGCAGTAAGTTAATGAGAAAGCAATCAATGAATAGCACGAATGAGGGCAGTTAAAAAAATGAGGGGGGAAAAAAAACCGAAACATGTTGGGACGGTGAGCTGCAGAATGCAGCAGTTTCTGTGAATCAGATAGACAAGAGAATGCTGGAACTAGCCAGCAGGTCAGGCGGCATCTGTGGAGAGAGAAAGCCAAGTTAACGTTACAAGTGTTTAAGAAGGAACTGCAGATGCTGGAAAATCGAAGGTACACAAAAATGCTGGAGAAACTCAGCGGGTGCAGCAGCATCTATGGAGCGAAGGAAATAGGCGTTTCGGGCCGAAACGTTGCCTATTTCCTTCGCTCCATTGATGCTGCTGCACCCGCTGAGTTTCTCCAGCAGTTTTGTGTACCTTTAACATTACAAGTGAATGAAATTGCCTATTTTTAGCGAAAAGACAATTTAATGTTACAAGTGAATGAAATTGTCCATGTACAGTAGCAGGACATCTGAGATTTGAATCCAGAGCGCTGCAGTACACCTAGGTTGAAGGTGAGTTGCCATTCTTCAAGGATATCTTAAAATGACATGGAGGAACCGTCTGCTTCCATAGGGCTCTTGAACAATCCCATCAGTCCTGATTTCCCTATAGCCATATCTCTCACAATAACTCCCCTCTGCCTTTAATCAAATAGGTTAAACTCAAATTTACAGTGGACAACTAACCTACCAATTCACACATCATTGGGATGTGGCAGGGACTGGAACACCTGAGGGAAACTCATGGCAGACACAAAGTTCGTATGACTGTATAGTAACTCAAATCTCACTGCACCAATTGGTGCATGTGACAATAAATGTAACTTGAACTTGAACTTGAAAATGCTGGAGTAACTCAGCGGGTCAGACAGCAACTCTGGAGAAAAGGAACAGGTGATGTTTCGGGTCGTGACCCTTCTTCAGTCACCCGCTGAGTTACACCAGCTTTTTGTGTCTATCTTCGGTTTAAACCATCATCTATAGTTCCTTCCTACACATCATGAGGAGAAGATGCAAACTCGACAAAGACTGGAGTTTAGAAGGTTGAGGAAGGGACATTGAAACTTACAGAATAATGAAAGGCATAGGTTGAGTGGATGTGTAAAGGATGTTTCCACTGGTGGGAGAGTCTAGGACCAGAGGTCGTAGCCTCAGAATTAATGGGTGCTCTTTTAGAACGGAGGTGAGGAGGAACTTCTTTAGTCAAAGGGTAGTTAATCTGTAGAATTTATTGCCACAGAGGGCTGTGGAGGCCAAGTCAGTGGATATTTTTAAGGCAGAGATAGACAAATTCTTGATTAGAATGGGCATCAAGGGTTATGGGGAGAAAGCAGGCAAAGGGGATTAGGAGGCAGATGTCAGCTATGATTGAATGGTGGAGTGGATTTGATGGGCCGAATGCCCTAATTCTACTCCTATGACTTATGAATTTGATCAGACATCAGGACTGAGCCCAGGTTGCTGGAGGTGAAACAAAAGCTTCAAACACTGTGCCACATGCTGCAACAGTGCACAAAGCCAAATAGAATGGGAAAGGGAAAGAGAACTGAAGTGACTGGCAGACGAAAACTCAGGGCAGTCCTTGCAGACCGAATGGCATTTTGCAAAGCAGTCACCCAATCTGTGGGTGGCTTCTTCACCCACATCAGACCCTAGATATTCCCTCTGTTCTCTTCACCTCCTCCTCTTTGCAACTGAAAACATGCTTGTTTTTCTCATGTGTCCAGTTCTGACAAAAAGTCACAGTTGTTAACTCTGTTTCTCGTTCCTCTCCTGCTGTCTGAACGGCTGAGTGCTTTCAGCATTTTCAGCTTTCATTCCAGGCTCTGTCAGTTTCTACTCCCATCCATGGAACTCTACAGGGAACACACCATGCCATGCTAAAGAGACAAAGAAGGTTGGGGGTCTGGAGTCTGGAGCCTAAACCAACCTGCCGGAGGAGCACAGTAGGTCAGGCAGCATCTGTAGATAAACAATTCTCTCTGCAGATGCTGCCTGGTCCATTGAGTTCCAGCAACAGATAAACGGTGTGCTTTTATTCAGAAAGCTGCTAATAAACACTTTAGTCTCAAATAACAAATGTTTCCCACTCTCCTTAATCAGTAAGCCACACATATTTCCTGGGGGAAGGGGGACTATAGTCTCTGTCCCCACAGTCTGTTAGGTTTGATGTCCTTTATGAAAGTGATGCAGGACGCACAATCTTTTCAGCTTCAGGAAGTCCCGTATGTGCACAGAAACAGGCGTCCGGCTCAACTCCTCCTCGCTAACCTAGTTGTCTACCTGAGCTAGTTCCATTTGCCTGCATTTGGCCCATACCCCTCTGAACCATTGTCTTTTAAACGTTGTAATTGTACCTGCCTCTGCAGCTTCCTCTAGTAGTTTATTCCACATATCTACCGCCCTCTGTATGGAAAAATGAGCCCCTCTGATCCTCTAAATCCTTTTCCGCTCACCTTAAACCTATGCCCTCTTTAGACACTTCTTTCCTTGGTAAAAAGACTTTGACCATCTATCTTATCTCTACTCTTCATGATTTTATACACCTCAATAAGGTCACCCCTCAGCCATGTTTAGTCTAGGGAAAAAAGGCCCTGCCTATCCAGTCTCTTCTTCTAACTCAAATGTTCCAGTTGCAGGAGTGCTGACAACCCTGGACTCAGCAGTGGGTTGGTAACTTCTACTGCTCAACATGATGATTTTAAAGAGTGCCTCACAATTTAAACAATGTAAATGAATCCCAGTTGGTGCAGGCATCACTCCACACTGAGTGAAAGGTGATGACCAACTGACCATCACGGCTGACCTTTGAGCCTGCGGAAATCCCAACCAACTCCACAGGCCAATGTCCTGGGACTACTCTCATTCACCACCATGAGTGGTCATGTGACCAGCCCTCCCCTCGCCCTCAAATGCTCCTGTCTTGCTGACTGGTATTTTGGACGGACAACTACGTGTATTAGCCCACTTTCGCCCATGTATTAGCCCATGTATCATTTCACTTTCAGCCCCCACCAACATACCCCCTATTTCAACAGGAGCCCTAGACCCTGGGGGGGGGGGGGAGGGGGGGGCAGATGCCACCCAACACCTAGACATCTGGATCCCTGGTGGGGCCGGAGCAAGATATTTGAGTTCCCGGTGATGCAGTAGAGACTGGCCTTTGTCAGCGAGTTGGGTGTCGGAAGATTTGCTGCCTCAGACACAAGTGGTGGTACTCTACTGACTGTCCAGCCTCTGGGCAGAGAGATTTTAAACAAAGGTCTGCCACTCCCTTAAAGCCAGTGCACCATTCTGCAGGACTAGCGGAAAATGTACACTGCATAATTTACCTGAGAAGAATGCTAGAATTTCCATCGGTCAGAACTGGATGCAAATGATTCTCAATGCTATTAGTAGAACCCCACAGATTGGATTCTTGGCATGATATAAAACATTAACGACACTACTTACGGTAAATAGCAACATTGCAAATGGATTTGACTCCCCTGGGTTGAGTGACTGATAGCCACTTCCCAAGAAGAATTCGACTGCTTCTCAACAAAGCTCTTAATTCCTGTACTTGGCTGAATGCACATCATGGCCTGGTGTCTCCGTACGGTTTGAGAAGCTTCTGGAAATGCCCATTAGTGAGAAGGTGATGGAAGACGTGAATTTCAAAAATGAATACACTGGCCATGTGGAGAACACAGTAACTAGAGATGAACAGCTCTGATGGAGAAGGAGAAACTGCAAAAACACCCTGATCAGACCATGACAAAATCATTAGAGTGAAGGCTAATTCTATTAGACATTTAATCTGATTGGATTTCAGCACTTAACTGAAATATCAGTTGTCAAGTGATCACTGATTTTAATTAATCAACTGAAGTAATTTTGAGTTATTATATATGGATTTGCCTTCATGTTTATATTTATATATAGTAACTATGAAGCAATGCTTTATGGCGATGAATATGTTCAGAACCAGTGTAAACGGTTTATAAAGTAATTATTCCACATTGGACAAATAATTATCAGTCACACGCACCCAATTCCCCAGTCCCAATGTTTCTCCCTCCATGTGGGTTGGAGATGGGGGTTGAGGAGAAGTGAATTGGATGGATATTGCCTCAAGTATAAGCCCAATGAACAAAGGCAGAGGTGATGCAAGCAGACAGCATCACCTACAGTTCATCCATCCATTCATATGTAATATCACACCCTTTGTGACTCTTTGAAGAGACATTTTGAGGTTAGTGTAAATAAATCAGTGTAGAAAGTTTTCCTGTATATTGCCAAGAGGTAATAATAAATACGGAAGAAAGAAAAAGAAAGCAGCAGCAAACCATTTGTTTCTGTAAACTACAATATTCTTTGCCAAGCCATAGTATTTCTAAAATATGGTGAGAACTCTGTAGTCAAGACATGATTCCAAAGTATTGCCGCAAAATTGGAAAGCCATTCCCCCATTGTGGGAGGTCGGGAGCCTTGAATGAGAGACAATGGATCTGCTGCCCGTTTCAGAGAAACAGATGGGACAGTCTGTTGCGTCCAAGAATGTGAATATCTTAGCCCACGACAAGGCCCACGCTGAGTAACCCAGAGGCAGCGGAGATGGTGGGCCTTCACCTCGAGCCACGGGCAGTGTCAGAGAGTTGTGTAAGGGGATGTAGCCCAGAAATTGGCCCTTCAGCCCTGGAGTCTGTGCTGACCATCAACCCACCCATTTGGATGCAACTGCCGATGACAAGAGTAGAGTTGGGTAAATAGAAAACAAATTATCACAGCAACAATGGTCAATTGGTGAACCATGCTCACAAGGAAGATCAAGTCCAGGTCAATCATGTCAACTTGCCTTTCCCCCCCATCAACTCCATATATACTTCACAATGCTTCAGGAAAGCATCCAAAACTATCAAGGACCTGGTCACCCTGGTCTTTATCACTTCTTCCCTCTCCCATGAGGCATAAGATATAAAAGCTTGAACGTACAACCAGGTTCAGGAACAACTTCCTCCTCACTGCTATCGCACTCTTATACTGACTTCTCATATGTCAAGAATAAATTCCTGATCCTCCAAACTACCCCAATGGGGCCCTTGTATTTTCTTTCTTCTGCGCTTTCACTGTAGATATAACACTTTCTTTTCCATGCACTAGGTGTTGCAGCTCTGTATGACTTGACTGCATTCTTGTTTGGTATGATTTGACTGGAGAGCACACTAACAAAATCTTTCACTGTACCTTGGAACACGCGACAATAATAAACCAATACTAAAATGGTAGAAACAGACCAAGACTGGATGCTTTATGGATCAATGGCTAAAAAAATACAATTAGAAACATTGAACATAATTGCCCCGTCTGGTGCTCTGTCGGGGGTAAGGCTGCACCTTTGCCCAAGCTTTGGGGGTGGCCAGTTACATCAGCCCCGTCGCTTTGTTATATCCTATCTCTATCAGCATCAGATCCATTCAAAGGTTAATTGCCCGAGTGAGCTCATTGTTTACAAGAGAAAGCAGCAGAGTTCCCTTTCAAATGTTCCCCTTAGCACATTCCCTTTAGTATTATGAACACAAAATGCTGAAGTAACTCAGCAGAACAGGCAGCATCTCTGGAGAGAAGGAATGGATGACATTTCGGGTTGAGACCTGGGTGTGCTTGTGCATCAGTCACCGAAAGTAAGCATGCAGTGAAGAAAGCTAATGGCATTGCTTCATTGCGAGAGGATTTGCATTTAGGAGCAAGGAGGTCCTACTGCAGTTGTACAGGGTCCTGGTGAGACCGCACCTGGAGTATTGTGTGCAGTTTTGGTCTCCTAATTTAAGGAAGGACATTATTGCTATTGAGGGAGTGCAGCGTAGGTTCACCAGGTTAATTCCCGGGATGGCGGGACTGACATATGATGAAAGATTGGGTCGATTGGGCTTGTATTCGCTGGAATTTGCAAGGATGAGAGGGTATCTTATAGAAATATAAAATTCTGAAAGGGTACACAAAAATTCTGGAGAAACTCAGCGGGCGCAGCAGCACATATGGAGCGAAGAGAATAGGCAACGTTTCGGGACAAAACCCTTCTTCAGACTGATGGGGGGTGGTGGGGGTGGGAAAAGGTAGAAAGAAAGGAAAAGGGAGTATAGAAGTTGGGAGGTTATGTTACAGGTGTACAAAACATTGGTGAAGCCACATTTGGAACATGCCTCTAATTTTAAAAAACGTTGGCATATCTAGGATTCCTTGCTCCTGTCAGTGTTTTCTTCTCGTTAGTCTTTCGGGAGAAATGAGTTGGCAGCTTCGATACTGAGAGGGGATTCCGTGTACTAGGTCTTCACAGGCCACAAGTGTAAGGCTTATCCCTGCATCAGTGGGAGAAGTGGTATCTGGTCCTGATTTCTATATGCTTGTGAATTAGCCCTCGTTCCACTACACTGTGTTGTGGGAAGGCCAGCCAGCCAGCAAGCTAGGAGATGGGATGGTTCCGGTTTTTCTCCAGTACCTGACGAGTTTATGTTCCCACAGGCTGGCGAACAGCTGGATGCCGAAGTGAAGCATTATGACGACCTGGAATTTCAGCAGCTGGAGCAGGAGAGCAGGCTTGAGGAGGAAAAGGAGACCATGAGCAAGCAGCTGCTGGGCGAGGTGGCAGAGTACCAGCAGAGCATTGCCACCCGGGAGATGAGTGTTCAGGGCTGGTGAGGTGCCCACACAGAGAGGAAGGGATGATGTGGGCCCTGAATATATCAAGAAATAAACATATTGTTCCAGCTTTTTCCCCTGCCCCATCTCCATCAGCCTGAAGAAGGCTCCAGACCCGAAACACCAAGTGCCCATTCCCTCCATAGATGCTGCCAGTCGCACTGAGTTCCTTCAGCAGTTTGTCTTTCACTCGAGATTCCTGCATCTACAGTGCATGTGTCCCCAGAAAAATCAACCTCTGCCTTGTGGATCTGAAGAGCCACTCCACACAGGTTGGACACTTCAGCATGTTGTAACTGTGACTGCCCAAAGCTTTATCCACAGACCCACCCCCTCGTGTGCAGTTTTGGTCTCCTAATTTAAGGAAGGACATTATTGCTATTGAGGGAGTGCAGCGTAGGTTCACCAGGTTAATTATGATGAAAGATTGGGTCGATTGGGCTTGTATTCGCTGGAATTTACAAGGATGAGAGGGTATCTTATAGAAATATAAAATTCTGAAAGGGTACACAAAAATTCTGGAGAAACTCAGCGGATGCAGCAGCATCTATGGAGCGAAGAAAATAGGCAACGTTTCGGGCCGAAACCCTTCTTCAGTCTGAAGAAGGGTTTCGGCCCGAAACGTTGCCTATTTCCTTAGCTCCATAGATGCTGCTGCACCCGCTGAGTTTCTCCAGAATTTTTGTGTACCTTTGATTTTCCAGCATCTGCAGTTCCTTCTTAAACAAAATTCTGAGAGGATTGGACAAGGTAGATGCAGGAAAAATGGCCCCGGTGCTGGGGGAGTCCAGAACCAGGGGTCACAGTTTAAGAATAAGGGGTAGGCCATTTAGGACTGAGATGAGGACAAAATGTTCACCCAGAGAGTTGTGAATCTGTGGAATTCTCTACCACAGAAGGCAGTGGAGGCCAATTTACTGGATGTTTTCAAGAGAGAGTTAGATTTAGCTCTTAGGGTTAAGGGAATCAAGGGATATGGGGAAAAAGCCAGAAAAGGTTATGATTTTGGATGATCAGCCATGATCATATTGAATGGCGGTGCTGGCTCGAAGGGCCGAATGGTCTACTCCTGCACCTATTTTCTATTTATTAATGGTTTTATGAGACCCTTCAGACTATAATACCACTTCTCTGACAAGTGCCTCAGACTGAGGTAAAAGTGCCACATACTATTTGATTTTGGCATCTCGCTTCAACCTGACTCAGCCAAGGGGACAAGTGACTACAGTCTGCAGAATTCCGTATTACAGCTGCAGAGAAAATGCAGATAAAGTAGCGCAAGGGCCACAATAATGTAAATTGGTAGTTTGGGAATTCATTTCTTAGCATACGATGGGTCTTTTTAAGTCTGATAACAGTGGGGAGATGCTGTTCTTGAATCTGGTGGTGCATGCTTTCAAGCTTTTGTAACCTCTGTCAGACGGGGCAGGGGCGAGGAGAGGACAGAATGACTAGGGTGTGAATGGTCCTTTTTCCGAGGTGCAGAGAAGGCAGAGGGAGGACAATTAATTTGACATTCTTTAATTAAACATTACACAATAACACCAGCTAAACCTCACCACGACCCACTTTCATTCTATATTCCAGGCTTACACTCCCTCAATGGACTAGGGATTATGTATTGTACACAAGGACACATCAGGCAATTGACGTTTTGAAACAGGAGTGCATTAAGCAACCACTTCCAAATATTAATCACTTTTGATTTTGCTTCACTGCATCCTGGTCATCAGTAAAATATCCTATTGATGATCCTTCACCAAGAGCACCGTGAACAACAGACTAAACCCTCCAGTGGCTGATGATTGACATCATCTGGTCTTTCTGTGAGAATCTAGTCAGTCCAAGTTCTGACTTGGACTCGCTGCCTAAACATGAGAAGTCACCACTTAAGATGGAAAGGAGATAATTATTTTGTTCCCTCAGAGGGCCTTGATAAGCAAGAGTGAAAGGGGGGGGGGGGGGGGGGGGGGCAGTTTACGTAGAGAAGCAGAGTTGGGGTAAAATCCAATCAGCCATGATCTTGAAAATGATGGGGCAGGCTGAAGGTTTGCAATTACTCAACTCCTATCCCTCATTCATATGCTGCGCATTTTATTAGTATGATGAGGTGTGGCACCACCCCATGATCACTATTGGGCCTGCTATCTGTTTCAATAGGAACAAAAGTTATCCAAAGCAGAAGACATTTCGCAATATTCATAGCGCATTGCAGAGATTGCATTAAAACTCAAACCAGAGCAAAAACCCATCTCCTGCGGCAGGAATGCAGCCGTGCATGTGCGCTGAGACTAGTAAGAGGATGAAGGGAAGAGTGGCAAACCCAGGGAAGTAGACTGCACAGGGACCACATACGACACCAGGAACATGACCACTTGCCTCTTTCAGGGGGGCCTGGGGATGCTGCAGCAGAGGAGGGCGACAGCTTGTGGACCGGTGACTCCATTTGTTTGGGAAGGTCCGCAACAGAAGCTGAGAGCCTGTCAGCCGCTGCAAGGAGAGAAGTAGCAAGGATATTTCCATTTACATCGGCTCCACTTAAACCTTTGCTTTGATACAAAAAAAACCCCAGGACACCGGAAATCTTCTCCCCCAAAAATAACATTTCTACATTGCAAAGACATGCATGCGAATAGTCTGACAACATAGAGTTTTACCGGCATCAAGAAAAGTAGATTGTCTACCAAAAAATATCCTCACCATGCTTACCGATTACTGAGAAAAGAAAAACATACACGGTGCTCAAAAGAAAAACAAGCAGTAACAATGTGGACAGCAAAGACCACCAGAGTAGGGGTGGGAATACAGTGGGTTAGACAAGTGGGCCACACACTGAAAATATTTTAAAAGACAGTAAGGTAAAGAGTAACTTTCCAAAATACCAGCATTAGCAGCAGCAGCATCAATGACCACAGGCTCTGGAGAATAGGTGTTGGCTGCTAGATCTATAGGAGGGGGTGGGGTATTTTCTGATTCACCTACACGACACAGAATTGAAATAAAATAAATCGAGGAACAGAATTAGTGCTTACAGGAAATAATACTTTGAGACATCGTATGACAAATAAATGAAGGCCCTGCCACAATACCAGGGTTATTTGTAGTATGTTATCTCAGAGCTGGCCCACATCTTGTATATAATTCACCAAATGTTCCTTTATGCCTCAGCAATGTAAGGTTTATTAACCGGCCATTGTATTTCCTAGTAATACTGAGGAGCGGTCCGGGGGAAATTGATCCCTCTCGGTACGGGAAATACTGCAGAGGGAATTGCACCAATCGTCTGGGCTTCACAGTCTGTCTGGGCTGACAATTATAAGCTTAAAAAAGTGCCAAGTTCCGAGTTCAAGGTGAGCAAGTACATAAGATATTTTCTTCTACACTATTCTGGCATAGTTTAATGTCAGATATTAAATGTTTCGGAAAGACAATCCTTGTAGATAGCAGAATTAAGAAAAAAAAATCATATTGCTGTAAAGACCATTTTGAACGAAAGATCACTATTGACTGAAGATCTGAAGAACCGCTTTAATGTATCTGGCCCATAAAACCAAATGTAATGTGGTTACTTAATTAGACTTCACTTAATTAGCTTCCTATATTTAGATATCCCTTCACTAATTTTTATCTGACTGCCTGAAACAGATACAAGTTTTTGCTACAGATTGCAGAAATTAGCTGAATGTTATTGCCGAGCAAAGACAAGAAATCCACAAGAAAATAAGCCGGATGGAGAGAGAGGAGAGGGGCGAGGTCCCTCCTTCATGAAATCAATCAGCTTGCTTTGCTAACTGAAATCAGCTGCTGCATTCTACGGAGGAATGGCTGATGTGGCTGATGAGAACACAGAACTGCTCTCAGCCGAGCTGCACAGTTTTCTGTTGTTTTAGAACCTGCAATGCAGTCAGTGTTGTTTAACTCACAATCTCCGGTTCCAGTCCCCGTGGATGCTGTTCCTCCCCACGACCACCTCTTCTGTCGCTGTTCTAACTGCTGGTTACGTTCTAAAGTGCGACGCATCATGGCTTCGTGACGCTCCTAGCATTGAATGAACAGACGAACAACAACACCATCATCTCCAGCATCAGTGGATTCACAATGCACTTTCACAATGTGCACACCGTTAGTCAGCCCTGTTAGACTACAACAAAAATCAGGACTCGCTGCTGTTGGAAAATCCTTGTGCAAAATAACAACCTAATGCATTCAATTAGTAAAATCTAGATAGCTTACAGAATTTTCAGCATAAAACAAGCAGCAAAAACATACCAGTGTAAACCTCCCGATAATGTCACCATACTCAAGAGTAGGACCTGGGTACAGGATGCTGAACTATGCAAATAGCACTTTACATCATCAGCAGCACCTGCTCTCATAGGTTTGAACATCATTGGAGATTCTGTCTGCATCTGCCCATGAATAATGATCCAAGAAGCAGTAACCGCAGGGCGATGGGAAGAACTTAGTGCAGGGGATCAATAGCTGAATCACTGACTGAAATTCTTAGCATAAATGCTAGCCAAACTGCCCAGACTATGAACATTTAGGACAGACAATGGCACTGCACCGTCATGCTGGCTGACTGCATTTGTAATAAATTACATTTTCCGATGAAAATGAACATAAATATTTATATTATTGACGTAAACATAAAAAATTGAATAGTACTAAACTATTCATCATCTTATATAAAAGTTTATATAAAAGTTTAAATAAAGTTTATATAAAAGCAAATCCTTGAGGATCTGAAGGTGATTTGTTCCTACTGTGGGCAATACAGAGTGTAAGGGCTGTGACTGATTTGCACAGAGGTAGGGTGTGTGCTAATGTTGTGCAAGAGGTGTCGCACCTAGAGTAAGTTCACACCGTGAGGTAGGATTCATGCACTGAATGTAATCTTCATGACTGGATATGGCACAAGACTCCAAATGAATGTTGGTCGAGTGAGAAAGCAGGCACTATTCATGGAGCAGGTTATAAAGTCATGTGATAGGAGCAGAAATAGGCCATTTGGCCCATCGAGTCTATTCCACCATTCAATCATGGCTAATCTATCCTCCCCTCCTAACCCCATTCTCCTGCCTTCTGCCCATAACCCCTGACACACGTACTAATCAAGGATCTATCTTGCGTAGGTTTACCGGGTTAATTTCCGGGATGGCGGGACTGACATATGATGAAAGAATGGGTCAACTGGTCTTATATTCACTGGAATTTAGAAGGATGAGAGGGAATCTTACAGAAACATATAAAATTCGTAAAGGATTGGACAGGCTAGACACAGGAAAAATGTTCCCGATGTTGGGGGAGTCCAGAACCAGGGGTCACAGTTTAAGAAAAACGGGTAGGCCATTTAGGACTGAGATGAGGTGAAACTTTTTCTCCCAGAGAGTTGTGAATCAGTGGAATTCTCCGCCGCAGATGGCAGTGGAGGCCAATTCACTGGATGTTTTTAAGAGAGTTAGATTTAGCTCTTAGGGCTAAAGGAATCATGGGATATGGGGAAAAAGCAGGAACAGGGTACCGATTTCGGATGATCAGCCATGATTATATTGAATGGCTCGAAGGGCCAAATGGCCTACTCCTGCACCTATTTTATATGTTTCTATGTGTCTCTGCTTTAAAAATACACATTGACTTGGCCTCCACAGCCTGCTGTGGCAAAGAATTCCACAGATTCACCACCCTCTGACTAAAGAAATTCCACCTCATCTCCTTCCTAAAGGAACATCCTTTAATTCTGAGGCTATGACCTCTAGTCGTAGACTCTCCCACTAGTGGAAACACATCCACTCTATCCAAGCCTTTCACTATTCGGTACATTTGAATGAAGTCCCTCCTCATTCTTCTAAACTCCAGCGAGTACAAGCCTAGTGCCGTCAAACGCTCATCATATGTTAATGCACTCATTCCTGGGATCATTCTTGTAAACCTTCTCTGGACTCTTTTCAGAGCCAGCACATCCTTTCTCAGATATGGTGCCCAAAATTGCTCACAAAACTCCGAATGCAGCCTGACCAGCACCTTATAGAGCCTCAGCATTACATCCCTGTTTTTGTATTTTAGCCCTCTTGAAATAAATGCTAGCATTGCGTTTGCTTTCCTTACCACCGGTTCGACTTTCAGAATAACATTTTGGGAATCCTGCACCAGCATTCCAAATAGTCATTGCAGGACACAGCTCGCTGGTTCACCAGGATAAAGCAGCCTTCCCTAGTGCACCCATCTTGACATATGGTCTTGACCAGGAGCCTTTAAGTTTAGATTTATTATTGTCACGTGTCCAGAGGTACAGTGAAAAATGTTGTTTTGGGTGCTATCTAAACACATCGGATATAACAAACATATACGCGATCAAGCCAAACTCAAGTACAATAGATGGAGCACAGGGCAAGACAGAGAGTGCAAAATATAGTTCTCAGCATTGTAACGTATCAGTTTCAGAGACAAAGTCCAATGTCCACAATGGGGTAGAGGTGAATCATCCCTTCACCTCCACAGATGCTGCCTGACCCGTTGAGGTCCTCCAACAGTTTTATTTATTTTTCTCCCGATTCCAGTCTCTTGTGTCTCCGCCCTAAATATCTACTCCCTCCTCTTCTCACAAACCATGGTTGGAGTAGGCACCGTCTATGGAAGGTACTGCAGCAATTTATCAAGACATCTGCACTGGCATCACCCACATCTGTGTCCTCTACCCCTGAGAAGGACATGGGTGTCAGGTACTCAGGGGAGGCATGGGTGCCAGCAGGGTATCTGGATTGAACACAGCTTCACTGTCCCCAGGAGCACCTGAACACACCAACCCTAGCGCTCAAAGATAGCAGCTCACCACCAGGTTGTCAAAAGCATGCAGGGAGGGTAACAAACACACAGACCTTACCAAGGACCTCCACAACTTGCACAACACCTACCTCCCCTTGCCTCCTCCCAAGAGACACTATTACATGGTCTCCCTTCTCCCACTTCTCCAATCCTGAGCCCTCAGCATTTACCTTCCCTTCTCAAGTCCTCAGCTCTCCATTGACTGCACTCAGGACCCCCCTGCTCACCCTTACACAACACCCCTCCAAATATGTAGCCGAACCAGACTGCCGGTCCAACTCCTGACCCTGTGCTCCACAGCAACAAGTCACTCTCTGTGCCTGTGCTCTGGGCAAGCACACTCAGCTTCTTCCGGCAGAAACCTCTGGAAGGTGTCCACTGCCAGCAATTGGGAAGCTGCGTTCCAGCGCTGCTAGAGCACATCCCACATATCGAGCAGCATCTGCACCAGCATCACCCACACCCTCTACCCCTGAGAAGTACATGGGTGCCAGGTACGCAGGAGAGGGACAGTCTAACTTCACTGTCACCGGGAGCACCTGCACACAACAATAGCAACAGATGTGCTTGACAACCTAGCCACCAACGTCACTGAGCTCAGCCACAGCAGCAGGGGGCAGGCACCACACACATTACATCCCTCCACCCCCAGGTCTGGGGCCTGCTCTTTTAGGAATAACAAGCTGGGGATGGCTGCTTCTGCATTCCAATGTTGCTGCACTTGTCGGCATAGTTCAGTGACAGCAGGGATGCATGGTGTCCTTCCACTGTCGGGGGAGGGGGAGGGGGGGGGGGCATGGTTGCCATGGTTTGAGAAGCAGATGGAGAATGGGTCTGAATAGGCTAGTAGGGGATAAGGTTTCACAGTCAGCAGTGAAGAAGCACTTAGCTTTCCCTTCAGGACCTGTGTGTTAAGAGAACAGTAGGGACACTACTTGAGTGCCTGCTTTTACTTGGCTGGTTAGAATTCGAAACGCAAATGATCACAAAAAATGCATTCTTCCTCAGCAAAAATAATACATTACATCCTTTTATGTTTTCTGCTGACACATTCAGCCCAGCAAGTCTGTGCTAGCCCTCACATTGGTTCCATTATCCCACCTATTCCTGTAACTAGTTACTTTTCACAGGCCAATCAACACATGACACAGTGGGTACAGCTGCTACCTTGCAGCGCCAGAGACCAGGGTTCGATCCTGACCTCGGGTGCTGTCTGTGTGGAGCCTGCATGCCCCCCCCCCACCCCCCCACCCACATAGCTGTGTGGGTTTCCTCCAGGTGTTCCTTTCCCTCCCACATCCCATCAATGTGCGGTTTGGTGGGGAGTTAATTAACCACTGTAAACGACTCCTAGTGAGTGTGAGAGACAGAGTCTGGGGAGTTTGTGGCAGAGTGGGGAGAGTAATGCCCCTGTCCCACTTATGCCCCTGTCCCACTTAGGAAACCTGAACGGAAACCTCTGGAGACTTTGTGCCCCACCCAAGGTTTCCGTGCGGTTTCCGGAGGTTTTTGTCAGTCTCCCTACCTGCTTCCACTACCTGCAACCACCTGCAACCTCCGGGACCCGCACGGAAACCTTGGGTGGGGCGCAAAGTCTCCAGAGGTTTCCGTTCAGGTTTCCTAAGTGGGACAGAGGCATAAGTGTACAGTCGTGCACGATGGTTGTTGTGGACAGAGTGGACACAAGAAGATGTGCTACATCTCCCTAATGACCTGCTCCTCCTGCCTCTACCCACATTCAGAACAATTTTCAGAGGCCGATTAACCTCCCAATCCACACATCTCTGGGACCCGTTAAGGTTCCACCTGTCCTCGCACCACTTCTTATATCCTAATGACACAAACGTTTGCCACTCAGCCCATTGAATCTATGCCAGCTCTCAGAGCAATCCACCAACCCATTCCTCTCTAAGGCAGTAATTATCTCACAAAATTTGAGACTGAACTCCACAAGGAAATATGCAAGGGAAGATAATCTTCATTAAATAATCAGGTTTCAAGGAGTGTTTTAATGTGATCTTCAATAAAGAATAAAGCCCCTGTCCCACTTGGGCGACCTCCACCGCAACCTCTGGCGACCTTGCCCGTGACCCATAGTCGCGGGAAGGTCGCCACGAGGTCGTAGGAGGTTTTTGTCACTCTCCTTCATGGTCGAAAGTGGTCTCCGCGTAGTCGAGGCTTCAGCTAGGTCGCGGCGTATTTTTCAAGATGTTAAAATTTGACCGCGACTAACATTAGGCTGCCGTGGGAAAAATCGATATATATTAGTCGTAGGTCTAGTCAAGGTCGGTCGTAGTAGGTCGTGATGCTAGTCGTAGGTACTCTAAGATGGTCGAAGGCAATAGCTCCGGGGTGAAAAAAAAGTCAGTAGGAAAAAAAGGTTATTTAAACAGCAGCACGTCACCTCTGTCACTCCAGGGCATGTTCATTCATAGCTGGAGAATTTTTTGGAGAGGAGACTTGTGTTTTAGAGATGGCACCAAAAAGGCAGCAGCGCAGGGGGAGGGCACAACCCTAAAAAAAAACTGCCATGCAGGCGTAGCCCACCCAGGAGGAGGAGTGGCAGGAGGTGATGCCACAGGAGGTGATAGTGCAGGAGGAGGCAGCCTTGCATGAGAGACCCCTGGAGGAGGAAACCAGGGTGGTAGTAAATGTCACCACCACCACCCCACCCTTCACTGCCTCATTTGAAGGCAGCAAAGCAGCCCTTTCTCCTGTGTCTGACACAGCATCAGAGGCAGATGCCCCATTAGTGGTGAGGGAGGGCTGGAGGAAGGTTATGCCCTACACCTTCACCAGGCAGCAGGAGGGGGACCTTGAGGAATGGTTCCAGCAGAATGCCATCCTGTACGAAAAGGAAAATGAAGGTTCAGGGACAGGGACAAGAATGGCATGCTTGCCATCCATTGCCCCACATGTGTGCTTAAAGTTCCATCTTTTGTCAAAGCCCAGCGCCACTCTCTTCCACTCATCTGGTGTACTGGGCCAGTCCATCACATCATTTCAATTCACCCATTGAGACCTTTTCTTGTGTTTCCTCTTCACCCTTGCTCTTCCCCTTCTTCAGACTGAGAGTCGGAGGAGAGGAAGTCTAGACGTATAGAAGTTGTGGGAACTGTCAGAGTGAAGCCCAACTCAAAGTGGAGGAACAGCACCTCATAGTTTGCTTGGACAGTTTATAACACAGCGGTAAGAGAATTGATTTCTCTAACTTCAAGAACCCTTGCTCTCCCTCTTTCTCCGTCCTTTTCCCACCCTAGTTCTCTGACTAGTTTTACTGTCCTTCTGGTTAATTTTACTGATTGTATGCCTCCTTGTCACCTTCCCTTCAGCTGACAATGAACCATGGGCACGGGCATGGGCCCCAGCTATGCCTGCCTCTTTGTAGGGTACGTCGAACAATCCTTGGCCCTGCCAGGGCCCTATCCCCGAACTCTACCTCCACTACATTGACGACTGCATTGGTGCTACCTCCTGCACCCATGCAGAACTCACTGACTTCATCCATTTCACCACCAACTTCCATCCGGCACTAAAAATTCACCTGGATCATTTCCGACATTTCCCTACCGTTTCTAGACCTCACTATCTCCATCGCAGGTAACAGACTGCTGACCGACATCTACTACAAACCCACTGACTCCCATGGCTATCTGGACTACACTTCTTCCCACCCTGCTTCCTGTAAGGACTCCATCCGCTACTCCCAATTCCTCCGTCTACGCCGCATCTGCACACAGGATGAGGTGTTCCAAACCAGGGCATCAGAGATGTCCTCATTCTTTAGGGAACAGGAGTTCCCCTCTTCGACTATAGATGAGGCTCTCACCAGGGTCTCCTCTATATCCTATAGCTCCTCTCTCACCTCCCATCCCCCCACTCGTAACAAGGACAGAGTCCCCCTTGTCCTCACCTTCCACCCTTCCAGCTGTCACCTACAACAGATAATCCTCCGACATTTTCGCCACCTCCAACGGGATCCCACCACTGGCCACATCTTCCCATCTCTTCCTCTTTCTGCTTTCCGCAGAAACCGCTCCCTCCTCCCTGGTCAATTTGCCCCTTCCCACCAAAACCACCACCTCTCCTGGTACTTTCCCTTGCAACTGCAGGAAATGCTACACTTGGCGCTTTACCTCCCCCCTTGGCTCCATCCAAGGACCCAAACAGTCTTTCCAGGTGCAGCAGAGGTTCACCTCCTCCAACCTCATCTATTGCATCCACTGTTCTAGGTGTCAACTGCTCTACATCGGTGAGACCAAGCGTAGGCTTGCCGATCGCTTCGCCCAACACCTCCGCTCAGTTTGCATTAACCAACCTGATCTCCCGGTGGCTCAGCACTTCAACTCCCCCTCCCATTCCAAATCCGACCTTTCTGTCCTGGGCCTCCTCCATGGCCAGAGTGAGGCCCACCACAAATTAGAGGAGCAGCACCTCATATTTCGCTTGGGTAGTTTACACCCCAGCGGTATGAACATTGACTTTTCCAATTTCAGGTAGTCCTTGCTATCTCCCTCCGTCCCCTCCCCTTCCCAGCTCTCCCACACCCTACTGTCAGTTTAAGGATAAGAGGGAAGTCTTTTAGGACCGAGATGAGAAAATCATTTTTTACACAGAGAGTGGTGAATCTGTGGAATTCTCTGCCACAGAAGGTAGTTGAGGCCAGTTCATTGGCTATATTTAAGAGGGAGTTAGATGTGGCCCTTGTGGCTAAAGGGATCAGGGGGTATGGAGAGAAGGCAGGGATAGGATACTGAGTTGGATGATCAGCCATGATCATATCGAATGGCGGTGCAGGCTTGAAGGGCCGAATGGCCTACTCCTGCACCTATTTTCTATGTTTCTATGTTACTATAACGAGGGTGGTGGTTTATGGAACGAGCTGCCAGTTGAAGTTGTTCAGGCAAGTACAATAGCATTATTTAAAATACATTTAAATACGACATGGACAGGCACATGTATAGGATAGTTTTAGAGGGATATGGGCAAAATGCAAGTGAATGGAACTCAGCTGGTGGGGCATCTTGGTTGCTTGGACAAGTTGGACCGAAGGGCCCTTTCATGTGTTGTACAACGCTATGTCTATACATAAAACAGCAGCTGCTTGCTGACTGGTGTAGATATTGGGGGTAAAGCAACTGAATAGCAGGGCAACAAAGTCAGCATATTCTTGAAATAGAAAATCCTTTCCCTCTGCTCTCCAACAGCAACCCATAACAGCACTTCCAGTACTGTAGTCAATTTAGTCGTGTAATATTCTTCAGCCGTGGGTTGCCATAGTACTGCTTTACCAGCAGGGAGAATCTGGAGGAGTAAAAGAAAGGTGGCTGCACTCAGCTGAACAACACACATCTCCCGCTTGCTACATTACTGGAACCGATTCTAGAACTCTGCACCCAAAGCACTGCACTCGGGTTTATACAGTAGCAAATATGAAGGTCTCTGCAAGCTGTCTGAGCATTCACACCTACAGAGCAAATAGCAGGAAGACAGGAACTAGAATAAGATATCCCCTTCTCCTTTGCATCTGCCCACCTCAAGTAGATTTCACTTGCTTTCAAGCACTGTCCCATTTAAGGTGGGCTGGTGTGAAATATAGAAATATAACAGCCCAATTTGGCACAAAAGTAATGCAGTAAATTATCACGCAGTTTATATTAGGTTGACGGAAAGATAAGTACTGTGCAGGGTGGTGATAACTAATGAACTATTCCTCAAAAACGATGCTGTGAAATCCTCCGCAATGGTCTGGCACGTTGAAGTGTCCTCTGCCTGACGTCTCATACAGAGATGCCAAACATTAGAAGATAGACACAAAATACTGGAGTAATCTCTGGAGAAGGAATGGGTGAAGTTTCGGGTCAAGACCCTTCTTCAGTCAGAGATGCTGCCTGTCCTGTTGAGTTACTCCGACATTTTGTGTCTATCTTCGATTTAAACCAGCATCTGCAGTTCTGTCAAACATTAGATATCAGAATCCTCCCAGTCATATGAAGGCAGGCACAGCTCAGTCTCCAGGGAGAACATTGCCTCAGCATCTAGGGCGTTCTAACTGGTAGAGCTGAGCATCATCCTCACTAAAAAATAAATTTAACAATACCTTAAACATGACAGATTTCATGCGTTAGAAAAAGATTCTTGGGCGACCAAGTGCTGACATAAATGAAGCAGCTGTATTGTAGCAGGCCTGCCGTACACACACACTGTAATGCTGCTGAGCAGCACAAGCACGGAAAATTGACAAACTTCCCTGCCTGAGGCAGTGGCTTTGGAAAACAATCATAAACAGCCAATGTACGTTATTTTCTGTCTTCATGACTCATTTGTCATTCTCGTGGGTTTATTACTTCACATTTCATTTCATCGATTTCTGGAAAAAGCAAGTCACTGTGTTTAATAAGCTGGTAATTGTCTAAATCTGACTTTGCAGTGATACTGGAGCAGTTCAGTCACAGTCACAGCCCCCTTCACTGCAACTGCTGGCTTGCTTCAGCATTAAGTAATAGCATGGTGTGATTACTCACAAAATTCAGCAGTAATCAGTCAACTACTGCACATCTTTGAAAGATGGAGACACAAGACACTGCAGATGCTCAGACCTAGAGCAAAAAACAAACTGCTGGAGGAACTCAGCGGGTCAGGCAGCATCTATGGAAGGAAATGCTCGAGATGAAGTGTCCCAACTCAAAATGTCATCTGCCCATTTCTCTCCACAGAGCCGTACAGTGGTGTAGTTGGCAGAGTTGTAAGCATCATGGCACCAAAGCTGCAGGCTCGATTCTAACTTTGGGTGTCGTCTATGTGGAGTTTACAGGTTCTCCCTGTGACCGCATGGGTTTCCTCCAGGTGCTCCAGTTTCCTCCCATATCCCAAAGACGTGTGGGCTTGTAGTCAATTGGACTCTGTAATTTTCCCCAAGTGTGTAGTTTGAGAAAGGGGGGTCGATTGCTGCCTTACAGCGCCAGAGACCTGGGTTTGATACTGACTAGAGGTGCTTGTCTGTACGGAGTTTTTGCGTACTCCCTGTGACCTGCGTGGGTTTTGGGGGATTTTGGGGTCCATGTCCAAAGCTTCCTGAAAGTGGTAACATAAATAGAGTGGTAAAGAAGGCATGCGGCATGCTTGGGGAGTTGAATATAGAAATCGGGAAGCCATGTTACTGCTCTATAAAACTTTGATCAGGCTAAATATGGAGTATTGTGCGGAGTTCTGGTCACTCCACAGGAAGGATGTAGTGATTTTGGACAGGCTGACACAATAAAGCAGAATAAAGCCATTCAGCATATCAATCATGGCTGATCTATTTGTCCCTCTCAACCCCATTCTCCTGCCCTCCACCTAACCTTTGCAGCCCTTCCTGATCAAGAACCACTGCTTTAAATCAATCTCTACCCAATATCTTGCCTTCCACTGCCCTCTGTGGCAATTAATTGATTCAGCATCCTCTGGCTAAAGAAATTCCTACTCATCTCCATTCTATAGATACATAATTGTATTTGGAGGCTGTGCCTTCTGGTTCTAGACTTTCCCATTCTTGGAAGCATCGTTTTCACATCCACTATATCTGGGCCTTTCATCATCTGGTAAGTTTCAATGAGATCCCCCTCATCTTTCTAAACTCCAGCGAGTATAGGCCCAGAGCCTTCAAAGGCTCTTCATATGATAATCCAGTCATCCCTGGGATTATTCTTGAAAACTACCTCTGGAACCTCTCCAAGCCAACACATCCTTCCTCAGATACTTACTATTATATTCTGGTCCCTTCGAAATGAATGCAAGCATTGTATTTGTCTTCCTTATTGCCAACTCAACCTGCAAATTAAATTTTTAAGAATCCCGCACTAGCACACTCCCAAGTTCCTGTGCCACTCTGATTTCTGAATCATCTCCCTATTTAGAAAGTAGTCTATACCTTTATTCCTTCTACAAAAGTGCATGACCATACAGTTTGCTACGCTGTATTCTATTTGCCATGTCTTTGTCCACTCTCCCAACCTATCCATGTACCTCTGCAGACTCCCTGCTTCCTCACACTACCTGTCCCTCCATCTGTCTTTGTATCATCTGCAAACTTGGCCACAAAGCCATCAATTGCATCATTCAGATTATTAACATATAACTTGAAAAGTAGCGGACCCGACACCAATCCTTGCAGAACACCACTAGTCACCGGCAGCCAACCAGAAAAGGCCCCCTTTATTCCCGCTCTTTGTCTTCTGCTAACAGTCAAGAGTGTTTATAGTCACAAAATGCTGAGGTAACGCAGGGGCACAAGCAGCATGTCTGGAGAGATGGAATGGGTAACGTTTCAGGTCAAGACCCTTCTTTAGAGTGTTCATGAGTGCTTTATTGTCATGTGTCCCGAAATGGAACAATGAAATTCTTACTTGCACAACCGATATGTAAACATAGTACTCTGTAAACACCAGAATAACCAAAAAAAAAAAATCTATAATATATTATTAGATATAGAAAACAAACAAAAATAGTGCAAAGACAAAAGCAATGCCCCCAAGTCTATGTAGATCGGCCAATAGTCAGCCAATCTTCTATCCATGCCAGTACCTTGCCTCTAATACCATAGGCTCCCATCTTGTTCGGCAACCTCACATGTGGCACCTTATCAAAGTAAAATCCAAGTAAACAACATCTACTGACTCTCCTTTGTCTACCCTGCTTGCTACTTCCTCAAAGAACCTCAACAGATTTTGTAAGGCAAGCTCTCCCCTTAACAAAACCATGCTGACTTTGGCCTATTTTATCATGTACCTCCAAGTACCCCAAAGCCTCATCCTTAATAGTGAACTCTACGATCTTAATAACTACAGGAGTCAGACTAGCAGGCCTATAGTTTCCTTTCTTTTACCTCGCTCCCTTCTTAAACAGTGGAGTTACATTTGCAATTTTCCAGTTCTCTGCGACCATTCCTGACTCTTTGAAAGATCACTACTAATGCTTCCACAATCTCTACAGTTACATCTTTCAGAACCCTGGGCAGTAGTCCATCTGGTCCAGATTAGGGGCATCACGGTGGTGCAGCAGTAGAGTTGCTGCCTTAAAGCACTTACAGCACCAAAGACCTGAATTCGATCCCGACTAAGGGTGCTGTCTGAACAGAGTTTGTACACTCTCCCCGTGACCGCATGGGTTTTCTCTGAGATCTTCGGTTTCCTCCCACCCTCCAAAGACATACAGGTTTGTATGTTAATTGGTTTAGTATAAATGTAAATTGTCCATAGTCTATATGGTATAGTGTTAATGTGCAGGGATTGTTGGTCGGCACAGACTATTTGGGCCAAAGGGCCTGTTTCCACGCTGTATCTCTAAACTAAACTTATCCACCTTCAGACCTTTCAGTTTCCTATGCACCTTCTCCACAGTAATAACGAATGCATTCACTTCTGCCCCAACTCACGTTCACTGTGAAGGCTGACACAAAAGACTTATTCGATTCATCTGCCATTTCTTTATTCCCCATTACTACTTTTCCATAGTCATTTTTAAGTGGTCCTATGTTCACTTGCCTCTCCTTTACACTTTATAGATCTGTAAAACCTTTTGGCATCCTCTTTTACATTATTGGCTAGAATACCGTAATATTTTATCGTTTGTCCCCTATTGCTTATCTTCTGTCCCCTATTTGCTGAAACTCCTACCATTGCTGCTCCACTGTCTTTCCTGCTAGGGTTATCTTCTTATCAACTTTAGTCAGCTCCCCCCTCATGCCTCTGTGGTCAACTTTACTCCACAGTAATACCGAAACATCTGATTTCAGCTTCTCGCTCTCAAACTGCAGGATGAATTTTATCATATCCAATCCAATCCAATCCAACTTTATTTGTTAAGCACTTTAAGACAACCAATGTTGACCAAAGTGCTGTACAGAAGAAAAAACAAGACATCATAAACAGACAACATAACAGAACATAACATAACAGCTCACATAAGGCGCATAAATCACATATGAAATACAACAATAAATCAAAAGACATAAAACATGAGTAAAAATAATAGCCATGCAATAAGCAATCAAAATAAGAAACCAATCAAGCAAATAAAGTCTTCAAAAGGGAACTGAGAGAAGCAAATAAAGTCGACATCTTACTGGGTATCAAAGGCCACGGAGAAGAGATGGGTTTTAAGAAGAGATTTAAAAACAGACAGAGAAGAGGCCTGTGTAATGTGGAGAGGCAGATCGTTCCATAATTTGGGTGCCGACACAGCAAAGGCACGGTCCCCTCTGAGCTTCCGCTTAGTTTTAGGCCCACTCAGGAGCAGCTGATTATCTGACCTGAGAGAGCGGGCGGGTGTATAAGGGTGTAGAAGCTCAGATAGGTAGGGCGGGGCAAGACCATTTATGGATTTAAAAGCAAATAAAAGAATTTTAAAATGGATCCTAAACTGAATAGGCAACCAGTGGAGTGAGGCTAAAATGTGCGAAATGTGCTCGTGTTTACGTGTGCCAGTTAAAAGACGTACAGCTGCATTCTGTACCATCTGGAGACGGGCGATGGAGGACCCACTAACCCCCACATACAGTGTATTGCAGTAATCCAGCCGAGTGGTAACAAAGGCGTGGATTACCGTCTCAAAGTGCTGCCTTGACAGAATTGGCTTTATTTTGGCCAGCTGCCTCAATGCGTAATGGACTTATTATGATCACTGCCTCCTAGGGGTTCCTTCACCTTAAGCTCCTTAATCAAGTCGGGTTCATTACACAACACCAAATCCAGAATTGCCTTTTCCCTGGTGGGCTCAACTGCAGGCTGCTCTAAGAAGCCATCTCGTAGGCATTCTACAAATTTCTTCTCGGATTCCAGTACCAACCTGATTTTCCAAGTCTGCTTGCTTATTGAAGTCCATTACGGCCACTTTCTTAATGCCACATTGCCTTTCTTAAATGCCTTTTTTTTTTTGCAGGTGTTATTTATGCCCTACATCTTGACTACTATTCGGAGGTCTGCACAGAACCCCCATCAGGGTCTTTTTACCCTTTCAGTTTCTTAACTCTACACACAAGGATTATACACCTTCTGATCCTATGTCATTTTTCGCTAAGAACTGGATTTCATTCCTTACTAACAGAGCCACCACCTCCTCTTTGCCCACCTGCCTTTCTTTTTGATAGAATGTGTATCCATGGATATTCAGCTCCCAGCTCTGATCCTCTTTCAGCCACGACTCTGTGAAGTCCACAATGTCATTCCTGCCAATTTCTAACAATCTCATCCATCTTGTTTCATATACCGAGTACATTTGAATATAACAGCTACAGTTCTGTATTTACCACACCTCTTCTCAAAATGATCCCCTTGTTGCCTGACATTAGACCCCTTCCTGACCCATTTCTTATACTGGAGATTTCAGTAACCTTCTATTGTGATCTCCTTCCCGTTAACTTTAGCCCTACCTTTCTAATGTGTTGACCTCCTCCCGCACCAACCCCATAATTTAGTTTAAAGACTTTGACCTGCAGTTTCATCAGATGCTACCTGAATTAGAGGATATTAGCTATAAGGAGAGGTTGGACAAACTGGGATTTTTTACTCTGGAGCTTCAGAGGCTGTGGGAAGACAAGCGTAGATGCAGTAATAGACGCAGACGTAGACGCAGACGTAGACAGACGTATGAGAGGCGTTGACCACTAGAATCTTTTCCCAGTGTTAAAATGTCAAATATTTGAGGGATAGCTTTAAGATGAGAGGGAAATAATTTAAAGGAGAGTTACCAAGATTTTTTTTGCACAGAGAATGGTAGGAATGCAATGACAGGGGAGATGGTGGAAGGCAGATATATTAGCTGAATTTGAGAGGCATCAGACTCATGAACAGGTAGGAATAGAGGGATGTAGACCACATGCAGGCACATGCACATTTCAAGAATCTTGTAGGAATCCTTCCTCGTTCAGAGTCCATAAATAATATTGCAACGCCTCATCCTCATACATGCCATTGTCTTGCCTATAGATTCAAAACCCTGGAAGATTGATTTTCCAGTCCTGTCCTGTTTTCAAAGTTCTGTAGTTACAACAATGCCACAATCCCATGCCCTGATATATGTTCACTTCTAGTCAGACTCTGCATTAAAATAAATGCAATTTAGTCTTTGCATTACTCCCGTATGTTTTATCAAGTCCTTTTCTGCACTAATAGTTTGACTTAAGTACTCAATCACACTCCTGGTTTGTGTTTTGCAGATGTTGGCAGTTTCTTGGGGTTTCAGAAGGTGAGACACTCACTGGAGGAACCACAGCCTCCGATCTCCTGTTACTTCCATGGTACCCAGATTTTGTGCAGGCAAATATTTATGCAGACACAAGAGAATGCAGATTCCAGGACAAACAGTTTTTTTTCTTGCTACAGTATATATGTAGCTGTTCTAGGTGGGTTTCTCATCAATGGTGGCTGCCAGGATGTTGACAGTGAGGGGCTCAGGGATGGTTCTGCCATGGAACTTCAATGGTAAGTGACGCAACGCTATTAGAGACAATCATTTCCTGGGGCAGTTCCCTCCCGTTCCCAAATACTGTTACTCCAGTGGCCCCAAATTTCTATCTGTAGTACTCATTCTTACATTCCACCAGTCCCTCTCGCGTCAGGCTGCACTGGATAAACACAGATTGGGACTGAAGCCATCGTCCCTGCGTTCAGTTCCAGCGGCATCATTGTAGGAAGGGTGTGGAGGGCCCAGAGGAGGTCTATGGTTTGTGTTGTGACCAAACACAGTTGTAGGGAAAGAGTGGAGAGACAAGGTACTACTTTCTTTGAAGAAAAGTTGATGGAGATTTGATGGAAGGTGTAATTGCAAGACTCAAAAGCACGTAAAGATACAACACATCTTTATTAAACACTTACAGCATTGGATCTGCAGAACGTTACATCTCCGAGCTGCTACATCTGCTGCCTGACGTAGGCGAGTTCTTAATATTATAAAGCATGTACTAGGCGGGGCTACTACTAACAAGCACTATGATTGGCTAGCATGCAATAGCCGATCTACATCTCTTCTTGTAGAACATAAAGAAACTACGGTGCCTTAAACAATATAACGAGGGGATGCTAAGGATATGCTAGCAGGATTATACAAAATCGCCATATCTGACAGGTGGCCTGCAAACCCGTCCAGCCCTCGTGCCGTAGGAGACCACCTCACCTCCTTTCGCAGAACAGACGGGGGACGGGAGTGGGGACACGATAGGCGACCCGGCAGGCCTGGTGGGAGACGCCATAGGCAAACCAGGCGTCAACCGACGCGGAGAACCCGCGGCAGAAGTAACTGCTGGTGGTGGAGTCGCTGGAACGGCTGTGGGAGCGAACACGAAAGGCGGGAAATCAGGACCTGGAATTGCAGGACGTGGTTGTGAGGGATAAGATGATTAAACCACCATTGTGAGGGGCCGAACGGTTGTAGTCACCAACCTTGTGATGGGCTGAGTAACTGGAAACACCAACCTTGTGATTCGAACAAACAGTCAGACCTTCAGAGCTGTTGATAACATTGTCCCATAACAAGATGAGGTAAGGAATGTAGCTGACAACGCAGAAGCTATTCTTTAGGTCAAAGGCAATTAATTAGGTTAGGGCACAGATACTGCGCATGCTTAATAAGTTAAATGAATATTAACTTTACGCCCCTCATGACAAAGAACCTAATTTAAATGTACATGCGATGTATGATGTGGGAGGAGAGGGAATGATTGATGACGCACGGAGGAGAGGGTTGGAAGATTGTGAACCTCGGTACCCTGATTGGAAGGGGTCAGAAGGGGAGGCGTCCGATCAATAAAGACTGTATACTGAATTGTATAAAACAAGACGTTTTTCCTTTGCTCGGTGTGTCTCAACTTGGAGAGGCACCCGATTCTGCAGACTCGCAAATAAAGCATTTCTTGTTTCCACGATTTAGTCTCTGAGTAGTGATTGTGAGCACAAACAATATATCTCACAAGTTGGGGGCTCGTCCGCGATCGCCACTCCGGCCACTTGACGGAGGCACGAAAGGAAGGGAAGGTGCACCCTGCTGATTCAGCAGTCTCTGATCTCCTTGCTTGCCGTCAGTGGTTTGAGCGAGTGATATTCGGACAAGAGACTCTGGAAACAAGAGGGAATCCAGTGAAAGGGATCAAGCAATCGAGTAATTTCTGTGCACAGGACTCGGGTAAGAATATTGACTATTAAGTATTACTCGGGCGATTGGGTTCTGTTGGACGGGAAAAGGTCTGACAGGGATGGGTAACCGGAACGGGCAAAGTAAGGGCCCGGGGAAAAAGGCTCAAACTGGTGAAGAGCCGCACATTCCGCCTGATAGTCCATTGGGGCGGATGTTGCACGGATGGGGTGAGGGGGGGGGGGGGGGGGTGAGGTGTGCGTCTGGCTTATTGAGACATCCGAAGAGTTGTCGGATTGAGAAATAAGTGGCGTTGGAACCCAACCCAAAGAACCCCCGTGGTCAGGACATCTGCTCCTCCCGTGAGGGGGGGGGGGGGGGGCGAGAACCAGGGATCCCAAACTTTCAAAGAAGAGAAAGAGGAAGGGGTGAATGGAGGGACCAAGGTTGGGGTTCCCCGGGAAATAAAGAACAAGGATCAGGGGGATGGCACACCGGGCCATCCCGGTGTTATCATTGTCACAAAGAAGGACACTTTAAAAGAGAATGTCCAAAGGTAAGGCATGAAGTACAATCGTACACACTGATGGAGGAATAGAGGGGTCAGGGGTTCCCCTCCTTGGGGTGTGTAGGACGTACACGGGAACCCTTGGTAAACTTAAAATTAGGTCCCCAAGGAGAAGACACGGTATTTATGGTAGACTCAGGGGCGGAAAGATCAAGTGTAACCAGGATACCGGAGGGAATGGGATTAGGGGAAAAGCAAGTCAAAATCTCTGGAGTAGGGGGAAAGGTAATGAAAGCTCCCGAGATAGAAGGAGTAATGGTAAGATATGAAAATCGAGAAGCCATGGAAGACTTAATCCTGGTGCCCCAGGCAGGAATAAATCTGATGGGAAGGGACTTACAAGTTCAATTAGGAATGGGCACAGCTCCCGTAGGTGGACAGATTATAGTACAACTATATAAATTGACGACCGAAGATGAAGAAAGAATAGTCTCACAGGTGTGGGCAAGAGAGGGAAATAGGGGAGGGCTAAGAATACCACCTCTGAGGATAGCCTTGCGAGAAGGAAGTGAAGTAGTACAAGTAAGACAGTATCCGATTTCAATGGAAGGAAGGAAAGGGCTGCAGCCAATTATAGAAAACCTACTGAAGGATGGAGTATTGGAGAGTTGTATGTCCCCCTACAACACGCCAATACTCCCTGTAAGAAAGACTGACGGAACGTTCCGACTGGTCCAGGACCTAAGAGAATTGAATAGGGTAGTTAGGGCTCGACACCCGGTAGTCCCAAATCCTTATACCATAATGGGACGTATACCCCCTAACCATAGGTGGTTCAGTGTGGTAGATCTGAAAGACGCCTTTTGGAGCTGCCCCCTGGCTGAGGAAAGTAGAGACCTCTTTGCATTCGAGTGGGAAAACCCAGACACACTGAGGAAGCAACAGTATCGATGGACTGTGCTCCCTCAGGGATTTACTGAATCCCCGAACCTGTTCGGGCAAATATAGAACAAGTATTAGAGGATGTTCCCAGGACCTATGGGACACAATTATTGCAGTACGTAGATGATTTGTTACTCTCAGGCGGAGAAGAAGTGCCAGTAAGGGATGCAACCATAACCCTCTTAAACTTTTTAGGGGAAAAGGGATTGAGAGTGTCCAAAAATAAACTACAATTTGTAGAACAGGAGGTTAAATATCTAGGACACCTGATTAGTGACGGGAAAAGGAGAATAAACCCCGAAAGAATAGCCTGATCACTGCACCGGTACTGACCCTCCCGTCCATCGATCAACCATTCCATCTCTTTGTTAATGCGGAGAATGGAATTGCGTTGGGGGTACTGACACAAAAGAGAGGAGGGAAGCGACAGCCAGTCGCATTCCTTTCTAAACTCTTGGATCCGGTATCACGAGGGTGGCCTGTATGTATTCAAGCGGTCGCAGCAACAGCAATATTAGTGGAAGAAAGTAGAAAATTGACATTTGGAGGTGACCTGGTAGTATCTACTCCCCACACGGTCCGGACAATACTAACTCAGAAGTCCAACCGGTGGTTGACTGACTCCAGGATCCTAAAGTACGAAGTGATACTTATGGAAAAAGACGATTTGACCATTCTGACCGATAAGAATTTAAACCCTTCCCAGTTTTTATACTCGGCGGACGACGAGCAGGAAGGGCAGAGACCAGAACACTACTGTAGCGAAATTATAGAACTACAGACCAAGAGCAGGATTTGGAGGAGCAGCCTCTGGTAGAGGGAGAAAGGTGGTTTATAGACGGTTCTTCCCGCTGTATAAATGGAAAAAGATATAGTGGGTATGCCATAATAGGAGGAGAAGGATTTGAAGGAGTGGAGGCGGGCAGGTTGCCAGGTAGTTGGTCGGCTCAGTCATGTGAATTGTATGCTTTAATACGGGCGTTAGAATTGTTGGAGGGGAAGGAAGGAACGGTGTACACCGACTTCAAATATGCATTTGGAGTAGTGCACACGTTTGGGAGAATATGGAAAGAAAGGGGGATGATTACAGCAAGAGGAAAGGAGTTGGCACATGAGCAATTAATTGAGAAGGCGCTGGAAGCATTACATTTGCCAGAAAGGATAGCGGTGGTCCATGTGGCGGGACACCAAAAGGGGAACTCATTAGAAGCAAGGGGAAATGAAGCGGCAGACGGAGCCGCCAAAAAGGCAGCGACAGAAGGAACAGTGAGGATGTTGTCTTTAATACCATTAAGGGAAGGAGTAGGAAAGATACCTGTATTCTCACAGGAGGAGGAGGATAAAATGAATGAGTTAGGGGCTCGGCGTTCCACTGACGGGAGGTGGTGGACGCCGGATGGGAAACAAATGTTAACCAAAGGATTAACTCGGGATTTGATGACACAACTGCACTCCCAGTCACATTGGGGAGTGCAGGCCCTGTGTGACACACTACTACGGACCTACGCTTGCCGAGGTATCTATACTTTGGCTAAGCAGACAGTCTCCGGTTGTGTGTTATGTCAGAGGGTTAACAAGAAGGTAATGAGAGCTGTCCCTGGTGGAGGACAACAATTGGCTATAAGACCCTTCCAGAGAATACAGGTAGATTTTACAGAACTTCCAAGAATACAAAGGTGGAAGTACCTCCTAGTAGTTGTAGACCATTTCACCAGGTGGGTGGAAGCATTTCCCACGATAAATGCCACCGCTCAGGCAGTAACCCGGATATTATTAGAACAAATCATTCCCCGATACGGGGTCATCGAATCCATAGATTCCGACCGAGGAACACATTTTGCCTCTAAGGTTCACCTGTTGGTTTGCAGTACCTTGGGAATAAATTGGAAATTGCATACACCCTGGCAACCCCAGAGTTCTGGGCGAGTGGAAAGGATGAATGCAACCCTTAAAACACAGATAACTAAGTTAATGGAGGAAACCAGACTACCCTGGACTAAGTGTTTACCAATTGCATTATTAAGAATACGAACGGCACCCCGTAAAGATATTGCGGTGTCTCCCTACGAAATGTTGTTTGGGCTGCCCTATCTTGGAAAGGTAGAGGGCACGCCGACCTTCGAAGGCAGCGATGTGTTCCTGAGGAACTATTTACTGGCAGTGTCTCGTTCCCTTGCAGAATTAAAAATAAAAGGACTGTTGGCACAATGTCCACCACTCGACTTTCCAATACACGATATAAAGGCCGGTGACTGGGTACTGATTAAAAGTTGGAAGGAGGAGAAACTGCAGCCCCGGTGGACTGGCCCATACCTGGCATTGCTGACAACGGAGACAGCAGTACGAACAAAAGAAAAAGGGTGGACACATGCGACCTGGGTTAAAGGACCCGTTGACCAGACGTCAGTTCCTGAGAAAGACGATCAGTGGACGGTAAAACCAGGGAATAAGCCCCTGGCATTAACTTTCAGTAAGAAATAAGTGTATGAAACTAACAGCATGAAAGGAGCAGTTGTAGTATTACTAACTATGTATGTAACCATTATAAGAAGTGTTAATAACTGTGATAAGTGCTACCATCCTATCAGATATGGAGGGCGAACAACCAGAGCATTTACCTATCATTCCCATGTAAGTGATGATTGCTACGACCTAAGGACTAGAGCTGTTTGTCAGGACGGAGGGAGGGGGTATTATGTAGTAGAAAATAAGGGACATGTAGGAAGTTTTGGGCACATTACCTGCCCAAAAGGGGAGAAATGGGTCTGCATGACCAAGAGAGGACAGTTAGGCATCCCTTCCCGAGCCAGGGAGGAAACATTAGACAGAATTAAGGAGGTAGTGATAGGGAAGTTAGCAGAAGCAGTAGTCAACAAACCTCCCCCACCTTCCCAGCCTCAACTGCACCAGACTATGTATGATGAAATAAAGCAGCAGATTGAGATCCCCGAAGTGGGGAGAAACCTGTTTGTGGACTTGGCCCTCCGGATAGCCAGAACCCTGAATGTGACTAATTGTTGGGTTTGTGGAGGACTGCTGATGAGCTCACGCTGGCCATGGAGAGGATCTATCATTGAGGTATGGGACCTGATAAAGTGGAATTTGACGGTGGGAAGAGATCGAAGTCCCCAGGAATGGGTCCTGACACACACCCCGGTTGGAACTGAGTGTATCGCCAGGCCCTGGGCAAAGGATGCCATCCTAGTAGGCAGCAGCCCCTGCCAGCGCATCATCACCCAGTGGCCAAATCAATCCCGAGTGTGGTGGCCAGAGGAACCTCAATGATATCCCACTGTAAAGGATGAAGGAAACTGTACTATCTGGATGAAGACTGATGGAAGCGAATCGACTGGATTATGGAATTGCACCGGGAACAACCCTTACCAGGGAATTCCAGTGTTGCAGGACATATGGGACAATGTTACCTCTAGTGGACCTGCCCCTGAAGGACTGCTATGGATATGCGGACACAAGGCATACTCGGTATTGCCTGAAAAATGGAGTGGGACTTGTTTAATTGGACTGGTACAACCAGGGTTTTTTCTGTTGACCACTGAGGAGGGGCGGTCGCTAGGAACACCCATCTTTGACGATCTACACCGAACGAAGAGAGGAATGGACATCGGAAAATGGGAAAATGATGAGTGGCCACCTGCAAGAATCATCTCATATTATGGACCAGCCACTTGGGCACAGGACGGATCCTGGGGCTACCGGACCCCAGTGTATATGTTAAATCGGATCATAAGACTACAGGCAGTGCTGGAAGTAATTACTAACCAGACTGCATCTGCACTAGAGATGTTGGCGAAGCAGCAGACACAGATGAGAACAGCGATATACCAAAACCGTTTGGCCTTAGACTACTTACTAGCCGAAGAGGGAGGAGTATGCGGAAAATTCAACCTCTCTAATTGCTGCCTAAACATAGATGACAACGGGCAAGCAGTAATGGATATATCAGAAGGAATCAGAAAAATAGCACATGTCCCGGTACAGAGATGGAACACAATCATGGGAGCAGGATGGTGGGATTACATCTTAGGAGGAGCCTGGTGGAAAGCGGTGGGACTAGTGATTTTATGGGCCTTAGCTGCATTAATCATTATCCCCTGTTGTATACCATGTCTCACGGTTCTTATAACTAGAAGTATAAGCCAAATGCAGGCAGTTGTAGACGGGGGAGAAAGGGGGCGTCCAGAAGATAATGATAATGAGGCCGAGAGAGGACCCAGAGGAAAGAGAGATAAAAAGAATGTTATTAGCTTTGGAACAGCAGGAAGTCTAGGAATGGGGTTTAATACAGGATGCGTAGCAAAAGAAAAAGGGAGGATTGTGAGGGATAAGATGATTAAACCACCACTGTGAGGGGCCGAACGGTTGTAGTCACCAACCTTGTGATGGGCTGAGTAACTGGAAACACCAACCTTGTGATTCGAACAAACAGTCAGACCTTCAGAGCTGTTGATAACATTGTCCCATAACAAGATGAGGTAAGGAATGTAGCTGACAACGCAGAAGCTATTCTTTAGGTCAAAGGCAATTAATTAGGTTAGGGCACAGATACTGCGCATGCTTAATAAGTTAAATGAATATTAACTTTACGCCCCTCATGACAAAGAACCTAATTTAAATGTACATGCGATGTATGATGTGGGAGGAGAGGGAATGATTGATGACGCACGGAGGAGAGGGTTGGAAGATTGTGAACCTCGGTACCCTGATTGGAAGGGGTCAGAAGGGGAGGCGTCCGATCAATAAAGACTGTATACTGAATTGTATAAAACAAGACGTTTTTCCTTTGCTCGGTGTGTCTCAACTTGGAGAGGCACCCGATTCTGCAGACTCGCAAATAAAGCATTTCTTGTTTCCACGATTTAGTCTCTGAGTAGTGATTGTGAGCACAAACAATATGTCTCACATGGTTCCTTCACTGGAAGGATATGTTGACGGTTGTGTCTAAAGATGACTCAGTCCACTTCGACCAGGTATGAACGTGGCTCTTTGGACGGGCCATAAATGTGCCCCAGTCGTGTATGGCCCTTGTCGGTTTGCAGGCGAACCACTTGCCCACGTGCAAGTGGTTTGAGCGGCTTGCTGGACTTGCCGAAGAAACACTTCTGTGTGTCCTGTTTGAATTGTAGCTGCTTCTGCACCGCGGGCGGGGAGCGAACGCGCGGCTGCAGCAGCTGCTGAGAGACAGGCAGGGGTGCACGGGTTTGGCGAGACATTAGTCGCTGCGCTGGAGAACCTAGGATGAGGTCCCATGCAATGTGTCGTAGATTGAACAAGTCCAGGTATACGTTGGATTTGGCTAGGTAGGAACATTCTATAAGTTGTTTCACACTCCGAACAGCGCGTTCGGCCAGTCCATTGGACTGCGGGAACTCGGGGCTGCTGGTAATGTGTCGGAAGTCCCATCTTTCAGCAAAGTTCTTAAATGCTTGGCTGGTGAATTGCCTACCATTGTCAGTCTGTATATGTGCAGGGGAGCCATGCACGGAAAGGTGCCGTTGCAGCTTCTCGATCACTGACTCTGAGGAAATGGTATGCAGTAGGTCTTACTGTAAGCTATGCAGAACTGGCGACCCTTCGCATGAAAATAGTTACAATTCTAACATCGCGCAGCAGGCACATTAGAGGCTTTGTAGGAGGAGTAGTCAGTAAGATTGACATTGTGTTGCTGTCGTGGGTTGAAAGAGACAGGATCGGCATGGGGTGCAGTAATCTCTGAAATTCGACACGAGTGGATTGCTTAGTCAAGAGTTAGTTCGGTGTTGCGAAGGAGCTTAGCTCTCAGTTTACTATCAATCATGCCCCCGACAAGCTTATCTCTAACAAGTTCATTTGTCAACACACCAAAACAACAGCGCGCAGCCATGTGATTTAAGTCACTAATAAATTGTTAAATAGGTTCTTCAACCTGCTGCAAACGAGCAAAGAACTTTGTCCCTTCAATTATGTGGTTGGACGACAGATCACACAGCTTTCTGAGCAGAACCACGGGGTCATCTATAGTCTCGGCAGGAAAAAGGACCTGCCCATTGTCATCCAGAACAGCAGGAGCAAAGTCAAAGTTGTCGGCAGGATTCATTGCCTCAGGATCCTGCTAGATTAAGCAGGAGTGATGCTTTCAAGTCAGCAGGGTCATTCCGATGCGGATATAATGAGTGCAGTCACGTTCGAAAAGGCGCCATCGCTCAGCGATGTCTGAATCAAAGATCAGAGGGCTCGGTCTGCGGAACGAATTAGCCATAACGGAGATAATAAAGTGATAAAATAAAACTGATAAAATTAAAAGAAAACCGATACGCTTAGCGGAGTGAGTCCGAGTCACGATCTGGCACCATTTAATTGCAAGACTCAAACGCACGTAAAGATACAACACATCTTTATTAAACACTTACAGCATTGGATCTGCAGTATGTTTCATCTCCGAGCTGCTACATCTACTGCCTGACGTAGGCGAGTTCTTAATATTATAAAGCATGTACTAGGCGGGGCTACTATTAACAAGCACTATGATTGGCTAACATGCAATAGCCGATCTACAGAAGGGTATAGAATAATGAAGAGTTTGGACAAAACAGAGTATTGAACACAGAACCGTGCAGCATAGGAACAGATGCCCTAAAATGTTTCTGCCGATCCATGACACAAACTTAACTGCATATCTGCCTGCACATGAACCCTATCCCTCCATAACCCGTCTGTACATGCATCTGTCTAAATGCCTCTTAAACACTAATATTATATCTGCTTCCACTACCTCCCCTGGCAGCACCTTCCGGACATCAACCACCCTCTGAAAAACACTTGCTCCACAAATCTCCTCTCGCCTTGAAGCTGTGCCCTCTAGTATTTGGCATTACTACCCTGGGACAAAGGTTCTGACTGTCTACCCTATCTAGACTTCTCAAATTTATATACTTTCATCAGGTCTCTCCTCAGTTCCGACACATTCCAGAGAAAACAATCAATTTCCGTCCAACCTTAAAGCAAATACTCAGAGTGGACAGTGAAAGGGTGTTCCTAGCGCAGTCGAGGACTGGAGGTCACAAGGTAAAATAACGGAAGAGAATTAAGAGCTGACGTGTGAAGAAGCTTCATCATATGGTTTGTTGTTGGAATCTGGAGCTCACTGGCAGACATGTGGGGGGAGGGGGGGGGGGGGGTGGCAGCTTCCACTGTGGCTTTCAGCAGCTTTTAGCTTAGGCCACCCTCGATCATGGCTGACCATGGGTGTCTCCAGGGTGCTATTCCCTATATGGAGGAAGCCTGTGCGTGACTTTGTTTAATGTGGGGACACTGGTGCACAGACAGCCACCCCACGGTCCTTGACAAATTTGGGTCGGGATCCAGTAGCATGGAGTCCAAGACGACCGGCATCCCTTTCCTGCTGCAGCCTTCATCCGCCTTCCCAGCTGTTGTGACGCTCCACTAAAGTCAGCCATCGTCCTCCGCCTGTTCACCATTGAGGTCTTGATTGGATTACTCTTTGTCAGAGACCTCCCCCTCGACCTTACCGCCATGGGTGGCCCTACCAGGAGCATAGCTCCAGACGGCATCGCTCTCAGGATCTCAGGACCACACAAGCTTCTCCACCACGTCAAGGTGACAATCCACGGAGAAGATTTCAACAGGGAATAGGATAAATACACAGTAGAAAAAAGCTTTGCAAAGCTGTGGAGAAGGGGCCAGTGGATGGAACTAGTGAGTTGGCTCTATTGGAGAGATGTTAGGGACACGTTGGACCAAGTGGCATCTTTCTGCACATCAACTATTCTGTGATTCTGCAATATGATTCAATGTTTGGTCATGCTCCTGCACCTTTGGATAAGTTACTGCTATGCAAGTGCTGGACAGCAATGTTGGTCACTGAGTATCATTTGATGCAGACTTTAAATGAATGATGCATAGACACACCTTCTCTTCTTCGAACCTCTGCCTCCGTTTCTCCTCCACGGCCGCCCTGCGCAGCTCTTCACGCTGACGCTGCTCCTCCAGCTTCCTCCACCGTTCCTCGATCTGCTTCTCGTACAGCAGCCGCGCCTTTCTCTCCTTTTGCAGGATTTGCAGCTCCTTCACGGCTAGCAGAAGACACAGGAGTCAGGATCGAGTGCACAGCACCACTCCACAAACAGAGCTGGCTATGGCAGAGCTTGCAAAACAAGGCTCAAGTATTGCTGGAAACTGATGCATTCGGAACAGGCAATTTGGGCAACAATAGGACAGTGTTCATGATACAGATGATTAATGCCATTATGTTGCCAGTTCGAGTTACCAGAATCAGACCAGTAAGTGGTCTGATAATAGATCCAATAACATTTGACAATGAGCTATAGTTTGTCAGATATCTAAACCTCAGGCTTTTATTAAACTTGGGGTTGATGCTATCATGGCATTACCACACACGGTGATGTAAATCATCCTCTCACCTTCAAGTGAGATGTAAACATGGCAAAGAAGGCAACACCAAGATGGAAAATGCTTTGATTAGCATCATGGGGACTGACCTCCCACCATCAAAGGATGCACAGGAAGCACTGGCTCAAGAGGCAGCTAATATCATCAAAGTTCCACACCACCATGGCTACATTCTCTTCTCGCTGCTACCATTGGGAAGGAAGCACAGGTGCCCGAGAACTGTTACCTCAAGATTCAAGAACAGCTTCTTCCCATCACCCATCAGTCTCTTGAACCACTTTGCACATACCTAATTACAATCCCACCTCAGCACCGAACCACTATGGACTTTGCACTGTGATGGTTGCTCTCTGTACTTTAATGTTTGCATTATCATGGTCTGATTTATTTAGGATTTGAACTTATTTTATTGTTGATGCTGCATTTAGTATGTCTGTAAAATTTAATTGTTCCAGTTGAAATCCAGAGCATATGACAAACAAATACTCCTTTGATCCCTGATTTTCTGCACTGGTTTACCAATCACCAAAGATAGCAGGAGGAGAATTTTCCACAATACATTCATAGAAACATAGAAAAATAAGTGCAGGAGTAGGCCATTCGAGCCAACACCGCCATTCAATATGATCATGGCTGATCATCGAAAATCAGTACCCCGTTCCTGCTTTTTCCCCTTATCCCTTGATTCTTTAGCATTAAGAGCTAAATCTCTCTTGAAAACATCCAATGAATTGGCCTCCACTGCCTTCTGTGGCAGAGAATTCCATAGATTCACAACTCTCTGACTTCCACCGGGTGGCGCCAGCAAATGCTGCCTCTGTCTGTCCATTCCTCTTTGTTGTTTTTTTTTAGTATGTGTTAAATGTATGTTTTAATGTTCTTTAGTTTGTTTTATGTGGGGGGTGGGGCAAACTTTTTTTAATCTCTTACCTCAACGGAGATGCAATTTTTTTCCGTTTCGTATCTCCGTCCGCACTGGGCCTCACATCAAGGAGTTGGCGGCCTTTGCTGGAGATCGACTTTAGGAGCTCCAACCGCGGGAGCCTGCGGACTTTAACATTGTGGAGCTCACGGTCCCTGGTTAGAGACCGCCTTCGGGGGCTCCAAGCCGCAGGAGCTTCAACCACCCTGGTGCGCGAGCTCCGATCGCCCCGACGCAGAGGCTTCGACCGCCGGCTGCGGGAGCTTCGATCGCCCTGACTGCGGATAGTTCAACTGCCCCGACCGCGAGAGAATAAGGAGGAAGAAGAGTGGACTTTATTGCCTTCCATCACAGTGAGGAATGTGGGGAATCCGCTGTGGTGGATGTTTATGTTAACTTCTGAGAGGGGGGTGAGGTGAGGGGAGGGGAGGAGGGAGAGGGAGGTAGGGACAGGGACTGGTTTGAGGGGAAGGGGGGTGGGTGGACGGGGGGGAGGGGGGGGGGGGGGGGGGGAAGGGGTGGAAGAGGATGGAGGGGGAGAGAGGGGCACTAGGAGGGGCGAGAACAAGAGGCGGGAGCAAGAGCGTTGGAGAGGGGGAGGGGGGAGAGAGGTCAGAGGGGGAGAGAGGAGCGGGGGGGAGGAGGAGAGGGGGGGGAGACGAGGGAGGGGAGGGTGGGGGGGGAGAGTGAGGGGGGAGGAGTGAGGGGTGTGCTGAGAGGGGGGTGAGGGGAGGGGAGGGGGAGTAAGGGGGGGGAGAGGAGGAGGGGGGGGAGAGGAGGAGGGGGGGGAGAGGAGGAGGGGGGGGAGAGGAGGAGGGGGGGGGGAGAGGAGGAGGGGGGGGAAGGAGAGGAGGAGGGGGGGGAAGGAGAGGAGGAGGGGAGAGAGAGAGTGCCTTTTTATTTCAACCCAAACAACCATTTGCAGGCAGTGCTTTTTTACTTTAACCATATTTTCATTTTCAAACCACATTAAGGGTACTTACTCATGGTTGTGTGGACATTTGTTCAGTTTTATTCACAGCTCAGAGAAACGTGACCCTCTGCCTTCCTCCAGCTTGCAGACACTAATTGAGGCACACCACTTCCTGTTTTATAGTCCATCCCCCTGCCACCAGCAGGGGCAGCAGAGAGAATGGGGAATTTTGTAAAATCATTAATATCTCTGTCATATTTCATCGACGGAAAAAATCCTCGGCACACATATGGCGGAGGGGGGCTCTGAGCGAGGTGGCCAAAAATGACGGCCGTAGGTGGCGGCGTTCTCTCGGAAATCGCAGCACAGATCGCCAAAACCGGTCAAGAACAGAGTTTTAGTAATATAGATAGATAGATAAGATCCCCTCTCATCCTTCTAAATCCAAGTGAATACAAGCCCCGTCGATCCATTCTTTCATCATATGTCAGTCCCGCCATCCCAGGAATTAACCTGATGAACCTACGCTGCACTCCCTCAATAGCAATCATGTCCTTCCTCAAATTAAGAGACCAAAATTGCACACAATACTCCATGTGCGATCTCACCAGGGCCCTGTACAATGGCAGTAGGACCTCCTTGCTCCTAAACTCAAATCCTCTCACAATGAAGGCCAACACGCCATTTGCTTTCTTCACTGCCTGCTGCACCTGCATGCTTACTTTCAGTGACTGATGTACAAGCACATCCAAGTCTCGTTGCACCTCCCCTTTTCCTAATCTGACACCATTCGGATAACAATCCGCCTTCCCGTTCTTGCGACCAAAGTGGATAACCTCACAATTATCCACATTACACTGCATTTGCCATGCATCTGCCCACTCACCCAACCTATCCAAGTCACCCTGCAGCCTCATAGCATCCTCAGTACAGCTCACACTACCACCCAGCTTTGTATCATGCGCAAAGTGGAGATGTCACATATAATTCCCTCATCTAAATCGTTAATGTTTATATTAAACTAGACCAAGTGCAGACCCGTTGGGTCTGTTCCCCCAACGTGCGGTTATGGGGGGGGAGGCGGCATGCAGCGTCACACACACACTAACTATCCCCCCCCCCCACCCCCCCGCACTCATGCTAATTACCCCCCTTAATATATTAATATAATTAATTTGCTCCTTTTACCCCATAACCACCCTATCTACTGACGCATAGCCCCCAACTTGCAGTCACATCTAGAGAGGGGGGGAGGAGGGGGGTAGAGAGTGAGGGCAGAGAGAGAAGGGGCAGGGACACAGAGAGAGGGGCAAGAGGGAGAGGGGGGTGGCGAGGAGGAGAAGAGGGAGGGTGGGTGAGAGGGGAAGGGTGGGGGTGGAGGGGAGGAGAGAGAGAGGGTGAGAGTGAGGGTGAGGGTGAGGGGGAGAGAGGGGTGAGAGGTGAGGGGAGGGGGAGAGGTGAGGTGAGGGGGAGAGGTGAGGGGAGGGGGAGAGGTGGGGAGCAGGGAGGGTGGAGGGAATGGGGTAGGGGTGTGGGGAGGGGGGTTTAGGGGAGGGACGGTGGGGGAGGGGATGGAGGGGAGGAGTGGGAGAAAAAGAGAGGGGAGAAAGAGAGAGGGGGGGGGGGAGAGGAGGGGGGGGGAGAGGAGAGGGGAGGGGAGGAGAGGGGGGGGGAGAGGATATGTTAAAGATGCAATTTAAATACAAGCTGTTAAAAAGGGGCACAGACTGGCTGCAGAGATAGCATCACCTTCTATTTAAACCCATCGCATAACCAAAATAAAGACAACACCACAATGGGGTGACGTGCACAATGACAGTCCTCGGCAGCAGGGAACAGGTGTCAGTCTCACAGGGACTAGGACCCTCCTGGTGCGTCAGACCAGTGAGAATACACCAGGCCCATCCCTGAGTGGGTTGGGTCTTTTCCTCCTCTCTATTCCTACACTGAGGAGTGGGTGGGCGGCACTCTGTCCCCTCACCGAGGGGTGAGTGCGTGACTCTCACCGAGTTAATTTTCAGGTCAGGAAGCTTGCATGAAGTCTTGCCTTGGGTCCTTTGTGGATCTCCATGGCAATGTCTCACACTGGCTCCCTAACATCAGCAGAAGCAAGGGCATCTGCATGGACTGTGTTTACTTAGCTCAGCATGGCAGGGATGTTACGGGAATGACAATATGTTCACTCTCACTGAGACTGGGTGGAAGAAACGTGCAGCCATCTCTCGAGCAATTTTAGCTACAATACTATAGCATCACTGCCAACATTGCAGATTTGGGGAACTGACACATATAGAGACCAGTGTGTAAATCACATGCGGTCTAAACAACCTAAGGGTCCTTCATTAGCTGACAAGTAACGCCTTCAAACCTTGAGATTCAAATGACTCACCGAGAGATCTGTCTCGCTCGTCTCGCCTTTCCTTGGCCAATCTCTGTCGATCATCTCTCTTTGATGGTTGGACATCTGAAAATACAAAGAATTCTCAATGTTCTACCAAGGGAAACCGTGTGTATGCTGGTTCTTCCTCACATTCTCTCTCATCTCCATTCTGACTTCCTCGCCGACCTTCTTGCAATTAGATTGATCCATTTGTGGACAACCTGACATCTGTCACATGCTTTGTGCTCCTGCTCAACTGTCTTCTGCATCAAACATGGACCTCAGCGTTTTACCCCCGACACTTGCTCTTGTACCTAGAATGTAGCTTTCAAGGTCTACCATTGCTCTAAAGGCAGTGTTGCCTGTCAAGTTTTGATTACAGCGTGGCTGGACCGAATCGGTTCCTGTCCTATTTCACTCTCCTCCAATTGACTATATTTTTTATCCTGAGTGAACTATATCTTTGTTCATGGCAATTCTATACCATTATCTAATGATTGCCGTTTCCTAGATGTTCCCGCACAGACTTGCTCCAGGCCTGGTTTCATTTCCAGAACCATGTCCTGTTGAGGGCAAGGTTGTCAAGCAAGTTTTCCAGTTTATCAATACTATAAAGCTGACAAATGGCAATATTAGACACAACAGCACTTGCAGCCCATTCATGTTACAGTCCTCTTCACAAACAGCTTAGCACTGGTATCTAAAGCACGAGAGCTGTCCCATGGATTAGCTCAATACTGTTATAGTCATGGGACCATAACCTTTAACCAATGTGCTGCTCCGCCCTGTTCATTCTTGTGCTCATTAAACTACTTGTTGCAAATGCTTCAATTATTATGAGTGTTGTGACTACAAACTCCTAACTTTGAGGTGGGATCAGCAGCAACAGTAGAAACCTGTGCTACTAGAACTTGTAAACTCACAGCCTGGTGTGTCCCTCACCCAACCACTACCGGCAAGTTTTTAAACCAATCCTAGTGCAACAAGGAGTGAAGTAGAGTATGATGGGAGCTGGTGTACTGAACAAACGAGGTGCTCACCTGGTGAAGCTGCCACACAGGGCTAAAAGAGGCTGCTAAACAGCAAAGGCAGCATGCAATGGGCAGTGCCAAACAGTCCCATAACCAATGGATCAAAGTTGTGCTATTCAGTGGTGAACGGTTAAGCAGGTGTCACGAGGAGGAGACCCTGGGACCATTCTCCTTCTCATAATGGCAAGGAATAGCCTGCCAGTGGCAAAATCAAGGCTGAAATATTTGCAATCTCTTCCAGTCCTAGATTCCAATTGGACCGAACATCAGCGCTTCCTCCAGAGGTCACCACAGTCACAGAAGCCGGTCTCCTAACAATTCAATTCACTCCACAATACACCAAGAAACTGCTGAGAACACTGGATGCAGCAAGGGCTGTGCGACCAGACAACATCCACAATGAAATACAAAAGAATTGCCTTCCAAGTTCATTTGCACCTCCTCCAACTTTATCTATTACATTTAGTACTCTCACTGTGTTCCCCTCTGCATCAGCGAGACCAAACATAGACTGGGCATCTACAAATACATTGCTGGTTCTTCATCATCGTTGGGCCAAATGTTGGAGCTCCCTTCCCAACAGTACTGTGGGAGCCCTTTGACCAGAAGGACTGCAGCAATTCAATAAGCTCACCATAACCTTGTCACGAGGGTAATGACTGCTGAAGAAACACCGAACTGTAGACGTCCATTTACAAAAAAAAACACAACATGCTGGAGGATCTCAGCGAGTCAGGCAGCATCCCTGGAGGACATGGATAGGTAACGTTTTGTCCTTACTGGCCTTACTAACAACACTCACTAAATGGACAATTAAAAAATCACTGCTAGTAGACTTCAGCAATTTCTCTATTGTAGACAGCTCTGTAATTATGCAGACTGCAGATGCTGTAATGTTGAGTAAAACATAAACTGCTGGAGTAACTCAATGAATTGCCAATTCCCCACCCCCAGTGAGTTCCTCCTGCTCTTTGTATTTTAGCCCTGTAAACATATCCTCTACCCTGTTATTAAACCACGGTCACCCTGTGATAATAAACAAATGCCTCTAGTCTGTGAATGATGCCCCTCAGAACCGATCACGTCTACAGTAACTGTTCCTGTCGCTCCTTCTGTAAGGACTGACCCCAAGTCTGTTCCTGTCATCTCCATCCTTGCAATGCACGATTGTCCCCGAGTTATAATGACCCAATGACCAATGTTGTGTGCAATGAATGTCCCTGCAGTGAATATCACCGACGTCTGCACTGACTGCACACGGAGCGGGCACAGTGTACCTGCAGTGACCATCCAACACCGGCCGTGTCACCATTGTCCCGCGGGGTGACCCGACCAGGGCTTGCATGAGGCGGCTGCTCTCCCTACCTGAACGCCGGGGAGAGGCTGCCAGCAGCCCCGCCATCTTCACCCGGGTCGGTCCGGGCTCTGCCTCCTCCTTGCACTGCGCCGCTCCGGCACCGGGAGCGCCCTCCAGCCCGTCGCGCGCCACTCCGGCAGCGCGCCCGGGAGTACGCGCGCGCGCGCAGACCCCGGGCGCGCGCAGACCCCGGGCGCGCGCAGACCCCGGGCGCGCGCAGACCCCGGGCGCGCGCAGACCCCGGACGCGCGCAATGGGCGCGTGCACGGTGCACATCTATGTTTGTGCAGGGAGCGCGTGCACGGTGCACACCAATGTTTGTGCAGGGAGCGCGTGCACGATGCACACCTGTGTTTGAGCAGGGATGCCGTCTGAAGTAGTGCACAGGAGCTGTCCCCGATAGTCCGCTGTCCGATGGTTCGGCAATCACAACCTGCACTCAGGTCAAGTCAAGAGAGTTTATTGTCTTGTGTCCCAGATAGGACAATGAAATACTTGCTTGCTGCAGCACAACAGAATATTGTCGGCATAAATACAGAATAGACCAGTGTGCCCATATACCATAGAATATATACATACACACATAAATAAACAGATAAAGTGCTATAGGCTGTTATAGTTCAGAGTTTGTTTTGAAGTTGTGTTTAATAGTATGATGGCTGTGGGGAAGTAGCTGTTCCTGAACCTGGATGTTGCATATTTCAGGCTCCTGTACCTTCTACCTGATGACAGCGGGGAGATGAGTGTGTGGCCAGGATGGTGTGGGTCCTTGATGATGCTGCCAGCCTTTTTGAGGCCGTGACTGCGATAGATCCCCTCAATGGTAGGAAGGTCAGAGCCAATGATGACTGGGCAGTGTATACAACTTTTTGCAGCCTTTTCCGCTCCTGGACGCTCAAGTTGCCGAACCAAGCCACGATGCAACCGGTCAGCATGCTCTCTACTGTGCACCTGTAGAAGTTCGAGAGTGTCCTCCTTGACATACCGACTCTCTGTAATCTTCTCAGGAAGTAGAGGCGCTCATGTGCTTTCTTTATAATTGTTCTTTATAAGTGTTCTGGGACCAGGAGAGATCTTCAGAAATAGGCACACCCAGGAATTTGAAGTTCTTGACCCTTTTCCACCATCGACCCGTTGATATAAACGGGACTGTGGGTCCCCATCCTACCCTTTCCAAAGTCCATAATCAGTTCCTTGGTTTTGCTGGTGTTGAGAGCCAGGCTATTGTGCTGGCACCATTTGGTCAATCGGCCGATCTCACTTCTATACTCTGAATCGCCCCCATCAGTGATAAGTCCCACACAGTGGTGTTATTAGTGAACTTGATGATAGAGTTCACACTATGTCCGGCTACGCAGTCTTGAATATAGAATGAGTACAGCAGGGGGCTGAGCACACAGCCTTGAGGTGCTCCCGTGCTGATTGTTATCGAGGATGACACATTTCTACCAATACGGACAGACTGTCGTCTGTGAATGAGGAAGTCGAGGATCCAATTGCAGAGGGATGCGCAGAGACCCAGATCTGAGAGCTTGGTACCAGCTTGGAGGGGATGATGGTATTAAATGCCGAGCTGTAGTCAATGAACCGAGATCCCTCTGCACCACAACACTCCCCAGAGCCCTCCCATAAACCAATACCAAGGCATAGAGCAAGGAAGATAGAGCGTGATCCCATAGCAGTGACATCAGTTCAAGCTAAAGTACCAAATAAATAAATTGCTGAGGCAGTAAACAAATATTTATTGCAATGGCTGCACAGAAAGTTGTACCACAAGAGCCTCGTGGTTCTGACAGATGCATTTCCAAGATTTAAAAAGAGGTAACTAGAAATGTAATGAATGCATGAGTGATGATCCTTTAAAACTCATGTAAATCCCAGCTAGTCAGATGTAGCAAATGCAGCATCCTTATTTATCATGGGAGAGAGGAAAAATAAACTATATATCAGCCAGCCTGACTTTAGTTGTCAGCAAAAATATCTGTGAGGAAAGAGCACTTGGAAAATTCTGGTGTGGCAGGATCACATGCTTTGATAAAAATGTTGTTTGGCAAATTGAGTGATTTTTAAGGTTACAATTGGTAGTGTGAATAAGGGGAAAGTATTAGATTTTCAAGCACCATTGACGGTACATTTCAAGGTTGTCTCAGGTTCATAAAGTTGGTGTAACATATTAGCAAGCAGAGGGATTGGTTAAAGGTCAGATGAAAGAATGGGAATTAAAGGGGTGTTTCTGCTTGTGCAATCCCACATAGATCAACTCTGCCCTCAGCTGTTTGCCATTTATATTGAGGGCTTATATGGAGAGACAGTGTCAAATCTAGATTTGTCGATGTACCAAGCCAATTGGGAAAGTGAGCTGTGAGGAGTTCACTGAGTGCAACCCAGCAAGTGACAAAAGAAGTATAATAGAGGAATCTGAAATGAAAATGGAACCTCTGAGATATGCTGCAGGTCAGGTGTCCTCTGTAGAGAGAGCAGCAGAGCTAATGTTAGGCTGAACTGGGAACAATTAGAGCTTAAAAAGAGGTAAGGTCTGCAATAGGTAGAGGCAGGGAAGCCTGAATCACAAAACAGCGTGAGAAAGGATGTCGCTGATAGGAAGGGCTATTCTGGCAGTGGTGCAAGTGGGAGAGGTAGGAGCATTATCCCAAACTACTGTTGGAATGTACCGTGACCAGGAAAAAAGGTTGCATACATGCTGATTATCTGAAACTGTTGAACTCTGGGGGCTGGACGTTTGTACCATACCCAGTTGACAGATAAAGTGTTCCATGGGCTTACATTGACCACTGACAAGTTTTTCTCTTTCATAAAGTTTTAGATTTATGCAGCAGATGGACAGACTCTCTGGCCCATCATATCCATGCTTACCTTCAAGTCTCATCTATACCAATCCAGCACTTGGCCCACAGCCTTCTATGTCCTGTTGATTTAAGTATTCATCCTGATACTTCTTAAATGTTGTGAGAGTACCTGCCTGCACATCTTCACACGCAGTGCATTCCAGTTTGCAACCACCCTCTGAGTGAGAACATTTTTCCTCAGATCCCCCTTCAACTCCTCACCTTTGATCTATGCCGTCCACTTCTAGATGCCTCCGTTATGGAGAAACCCAACTCTCACTATTATCCACTCATAATTTTGTACACCTCCGGCAGGCTCTGCCTAAGCCTCCTCCACTCCACTCCAGCTGAAAGGCTCCATCCCAAGCAACGACCTCCTCTATGCTCTCTACACCGCAATCATGTCCTTCCTGTGGTGCGGTGACCAAAACTGCACACTATATACTTCAGCTGTGGCCTAACCAGTGTTACATAAAGTTGTACCATAACGGCAATTACAACTTGGTTTGGCAACTGCTCAGCCCAAGACTGCAGGAAATTGGAGATGGGGAGAATAAATGAAACCGAGCGAGATCGGGATTAGATCAAGTGGGTGATTGGGAGGCAGAACAGACTCGGTGGGCCGAAGGACCTGCTTCCATGCCATATATCTCCATGAAAGTAAGAGCAGGGTAGAAATTGGCAGCACTTTTCAGTAAACCTTTCCAGTTCAGGATGACAGCAGGAAGCAATATCGAATCTGTCATCATTATAGCGGCTACCAGATGTCTGAAAGCAAACAGGACTGAGGCAAGGAATATCCCACCCACCCCACAGACACTGGAAGCTGGCAGTGGAAGGTAAACTTCTTATGAAATCATGCCTATTTCAGCCAAAGAGTTCTAGTGTGATCATAAACAGGAAATTATAGAGGGTTTAGTAAGGAAATACTTTTTATTTGAAAAAGGTGATTGAAGCAAAAATAGAAACTTGGATTGGTGTTGGTTTATTATTGTCACTTGTACTAAGATGCAGAGACAAACCTTATTAGAATGCAATCCATGTCAAATCATACTATACATGACTACATGTACAAACCATACACAGGTACAACAGGTACAAAGAGAAAAAGACCAGATTGCAGAACATAGTGTTATAGCATTTTTGTGTTGCAGTTACAGAGAAGGTAAAACAATAGTGTAAGGTCCTCACTGAGGTAGAGAGTGAAATTGTGATTATACCCTAGCTTGAGGGAGGACCGATCCGGAGATTGATAACAGGATAGCAATCGAAGTAGCTGTTCCTGAATCTGGTGTCAGCAACAGTTGTACTTCTCTCCCATATTTTCCTGCAACACTATATTGTTGGTTGTTGTTCTTTCAGATAATCATTTGACCTGCGTCGCATCGTCCCACACTCATCTGTGTAAAATTATCCCTTACAATGGTTGCTCCCTGTCAATCTTTCCAGCTTTGGAGAACACAGTGTCTGTGCCAATCTCTCGGCAGGTGGGCAGTGCCTGACTTAAGAGCTATCTTTAGTTTTTGCCAGGTTTCCAGAAGCTCTTATTTTGTTTTAATCCCCCTTTGCTTTGGCTTTGTTTCAGGGAGCGAGGGCAACCTCATGGAAACGCTTTGAAAATAGAATATGTCACGTAGCAAATGGACTTCTGTCCACACCCATTCTCGGGACATGGTGAGTCATGCACCAAAGCACTAACTATTTCAATGACGCCAAGCTTTGTAAGTATGATTTTACAAAAGAAGAAAAGAATCTGCTCAACATTTGTGTTTATCTTTTTTCAATAATAATTAATTTTGATGGAAATGTTTCCTTCCAAGAGTGCTTATTGGTTTAATAAATTATATCTATCTATCTATCTATCTATCTATCTAATATTGTGGCTCGCAGGCAGATGAAATATACAATATGATTCAGTGGTAATGGGCAATCAAAAACTCCAGTGGATCGATCAAAGCGCCCGATGTTGGGGGAGTCCAGAACCAGGGGCCACAGTTTAAGAATAAGGCGTAAGTCATTTAGAACAGAGATGAGGAAATACTTTTTAACACAGGGTTGTGAGTCTGTAAAATTCTCTTCCTCAGAGGGTGGTGGAGGCCGGTTCTCCGGATGCTTTCAAGAGAGAGTTAGATAGAGCTCTTAAAGATAGTGGAGTCAAGGGATATGGGGAGAAGGCAGGAACGGGGTACTGATTGTGGAAGATCAGCCATGATCACCATGAATGGTGGTGCTGGCTCGAAGGGCCGAATGGCCCACTCCTGCACCTATTGCCTATTGTCTATTGCCTCGCCTCCAATTCCAAATACTCCCCAGTCGTTCGACCCCCTGAGAGAGACAGAAGAAAATATTTGTAAACAACGCTCGTTGAGAGGAAGCATTTTAGAAAAGCTCCTCTCCGATTCCTGGCGGGCATATTCCCAAGTGGTACAAGGGCCGTCACCCAAACCAAGTTTTGTTCTCTGTGGTGTCAGCTCCAGCCAGAAGCCCAGGCAGCTCTCTCTTGGCTGGATCAAACCTGCGGGATAAGTTATCTGGGGGTCGGGAGCCTGTGTTCAATTATTACTATGGACAACTATAAAGACAAAAGCAGATTTCAAGCAGAGGAATCCTCAGTTATGGCAGAAAGGCATTGGATCACATTTATTTTAGAGGTGGTAAGGAATATAAGCTGTGTATAAGCTAATTGTTATTCAATGAGACTGAGCTGCTATTTCCAAAAATACCCCAGCTGATTACAGTGGGCAGAGAATGCCAATATCAATAGCCAATCCACATAAGTTTCAAGCTGCCTATGAGGCACTATATATAACAAACTAAGCAGCACAGAGTTGTTCCTGAGGAATTGGCTGCCCTCCCTGATATAGTCCCCAAGGCAAGCGGCGGCACTCATCCCCAGCAATGGAGCTCTACAGGTCTGCCATGGTTCTGGGTGGTGTGGGCGATGCACTGGGCTACAAGAACTCCAGGTGGGAGAACTGTCCCTCAGGTGTGGTCATTCTCTCAGAACTGAAAGCTCTCGGTGGATTGGAAGGGATTACATTATCGGTGGACGACTGGCCTGTCAGCGATGACACAGTCATGCACATCGTGACAGCACAGGCACTCGTGTCAGGTAAGAATTCAACAAGAACAACTTTATGCCTCCTCTCAGCTCCTCGCAAGCAGATAGAATTCAGTGCCCAATACCCCAGGGTTACTCAGTATGTTTAAGCACATTCTCTCTGTGACCGTCTGGGTTTCCCCCGGGGGCTCTGATTTTCTCCCACATCCCAAAGAAATGCGGGTCAGTGACTTAATGAGCCTCTGAGTGTGGATGAATAAAGGGGAGGTCATTTAAGACTGAGGTGAGAAAAAACTTTTTCTGCCAGAGAGTTGTGAATTTATGGAATTCCCTGCCACAGAGGGCAGTGGAGGCCAAATCACTGGATGGATTTAAGAGAGAGTTAGATAGAGCTCTAGGGGCTAGTGGAGTCAAGGGATATGCGGAGAAGGCAGGCACGGGTTATTGATAGAGGATGATCAGCCATGATCACAATGAATGCCGGTGCTGGCTCGAGTGGCCGAATGGCCTCCTCCTGCACCTATTTTCTATGTTTCTATGAGTGGTAGAATCTAGAGGGAAGGGGAGGGGGAGTTTATGGGAATGTGAGGGGAATAGAATGGGGTAGGGAGCATTAGAATAAAAATGAGGGCTTGACGGTCAGCAGAGATCCAGCGGTCAAAGGACGTGTTCTGTACGGTATCTCCCCATGACCATGACAAGAAATTACTTGCATATCTGCTGTGTTTTTTTCTGACCTTGGGATAGTCCCAAATCACATTACTGCCAAATAACTACTTTGAAGTGCAGTGACTTTGATCTAGAGGCACCCAACTTATGTTCGCCGAGCTTCCATACACAGTTTGTGCCGTTTGTTTCGGCGATGAATGAGGGATATCTTTAGTTGGATGTTGCCAGTTCTGCCAGGAGTCTGTATTTATTATCTGGTCGAAAATGGCAAACAGTCTATTTGAACTCCTGCAAATGATATGGTGGGATTCCCTTCAGCACAGGGCAAATGATGCAACTAATTGAATAAATCATTGCACATTGTTTGCGTTTCAAGGCACATCAGATAACAAATAACAGCAGTGAGTGATCTTTCTGAGCAAACATAAGCGAATGAAGTACAGCCAAGCACATTGTGTCTCTTCCTCTTCCTCCCCGATCCGTCACCCTCCCTCTGCCCATCGTAGCTCACTGCAGAAGTGGGTGGGTATGCTGTTGGATTGTAATCCCATGGTGACAGGTTGTCATGTAGCAATGGATGTAGGCTTTCATTCAGTGATCACTCTTCACCAAACAGTCGAATGTCTTCTTGAAGAGATGGGTCTTCAACTGATGGTTAGTCCTTGAGGTGTCATTGTTCATCAAAAAATAGTGGAAGAACTTCTCACAGCGGAGCGACAAGGTGCTTGTACATCTGGAGGACATCAACATCATCATCAAACTTGTTTTCAAACTCAGGGAACTAGGTTTAAGCTCATCCCTATGTAGCTGGATCCTCGACTTTCTCATCAACAGACCACAATGAGTACGAATTAGCAACATCGCTTCCTCAATAACCATCAACACAGGAGCACCTCCGCGCTGCGTGCTCAGCCCCTTGCTCTATTCACTCTAGACACATGACTATGCAGCCAGACACAGTTCCAGCTCCCTCTTTAAATTTGCCGAGGACTACCATTGTTGGAGGAATAACGGGTAATGATGAGTCAGAGTATAGTAGGGATATTGAAAATCCAACTGAATGGTGCCAGAACAACAATCATGCTCTCAACATCGTCAGGACAAAGGAGCTGATTGTTGACTTCAGGGGAAGGCTGAGGATGCACAAACTTGTTTTTATTGATTTTATTCCTGGGCTTGCAGATTTCGGAAGATCTGTCCTGGGCCCAGCACATTCGCTGACAGCTCATTCCACTGTATGAAAATGTTGTCCGTTAGGTGCCTATTAAATTTTTCCCCTCTCACCTTAAACCGATGCCCTCAAGTTCTTGATTCCCCTACTCTGGGTAAAAGACTCTGTGCATTTACATTTCTGTTCCCGTCATGGTCTTCTCCTGCCAGACTTATCAGATAGTGGAAGCATTGCTAGGGACCCCTTCACTCTTACCTGATTGTCCATTGAGATGGTAATTGTTTTCCATTGGAAACATTTTATTGGTCACTTTCTTTGTTGACAGATGCAATCAATAATCCATCCCAGGTCTTCCAACTCTTCAGTCTGCTTCCCTCTGCCCTTTGTGTGTCTTTTACTCCACTCTTTGTGCAGTTACCTTTGCCACTTATACTGTGCTGGAGTCTGCGATTCCTGAACTGTCCTCACCCATCAACTCAAAATACTGTTTATCCTCCTCCTCAAGGGACTGTTCAGGAGAAGTTGGAGTGGCCACTTCACAACATGTGCTTGACACACACCCAATCCCCCTTGACTCATGCACTTTTAAACAAACAGCATGCCATTACATTTACAAACAGCTCAAGGATCAGTGAATCAAGCAGCATCTATAGAGGGAAGGAATTACTAACCTGCTTCAGTTGATAATTGAGCAGTGTTTTGCCCCAGATTCCAGCATTGGCAAATTCTTGTATCAACTACAGTTAGCATACATTTTAGGACTCTTGCCTCGATCTTCTGATAGTCAAAATAGTTAAAAACCACAAAAAGGTGCTGGAATCTGGAGCCAAATATAAACTGCTTGAGGAGTTCCTTCACAGAAGCTGCTCGACCCACTGTGTTCTTCCAGCATTATATTTTGTTTTTATTCTTGGATTTTGAACTTGTCTGAACTTTAACCAAATCACTTTAGTTTAGTCTTTTGAAAGGGACCTGCCCATCGACCCTTGTTTAAGAGTTGAGGTCTGCCGTTCTCAAAATGGCCAGCGAGATATCCTGAATATTACTGCTCACTATCAGCCCGACATTGGAATCCTGTTTTACATGCACTTATCATTATTTGACTGAGGCTCTCGACACCCAGAATAGCATGGAGCAGATTAGAACTCAGACGACTCAGTGGTTGAAACAGAGAGTATACCAGGGATCAGATGATGTTGACTTAGTACACTTCCCTCAAATTTCTCATCCCTTTAATTGGACTGACGACTTCCCTTCTGGTCTTTACATCTCTCTGTCCTGGATTATGGTCTCACTCTCTGACTGTTGAGTCAAGTTGGGTTTGTTGTCATTTGTATAATTATGGTGAGGTGCAGATACAATGAAAATCTTGCTTGCAGCAGCATTGTAGCACATAGGCTCAGACAACACACAAAATTATGCATAAATTATATTATATGCATTTCTACGATTTTCCTCTAGCCCACGGGATGTATTAGAAAACATAGAAACAGAAAAATAGGTGTAGGTGTAGGCCATTTGGCCCTTCGAACCAGTACCACCATTCAATATGATCATGGCTGATCATCTAAAATCAATACCTCGTTCCTTCTTTTTCCCCACATCCCTTGATTCCTTTAGCCCTAAGAGCTAAATCGAACTCTCTTGAAAACATCCAGTGAATTGGCCTCCACTGCCTTCTGTGGCAGAGAATTCCACAGATTCACAACTCTGGGTGAAGAAGTTTTTCCTCGTCTCAGTCCTAAATGGCTTACCCCTTATACTTAAACAGTGACCCCTGGTTCTGGACTCTATCATAATCGGGAACATTTTTCCTGCATCTAGCCTGTCCAATCCTTTAAGAATTTAAGGTAGACACAAAATGCTGGAGTAACTCAGTGGGCGAGGCAGCATGTTACTGTTTGGTTTCATGCCAACTGCCTTCGTCGAGAACCAAACAGGGGCACATTCCAATAACTGAGTGACTGGAGAAATAACCATGAAGAAATTCCCAATGCCCCCCTCCTAGTCTGGCTGGCATTTGAACCTTATTGGAGCCAACAATTGCAATAGCTACTCACTCTGGGGAAATCAAACTGTAACCTCACTGGTCAACTTCAACAGATTCTCATGTCCATAACGTCCTCATTCCTATTCTAATTTCTTCATCTCAGTGGGTATCTCAGTTTGTTATTCTTTTTTCGGACCTTCCAGACATATGCTTTGCATTGTGTTTCAAGTCCCATTTCACAGAGAAGGTGTTTCAAGCCCCATTCATATAGGATGAGAATCTGGATCAAACTCCTAAACCTAAGCCTACAACTGATCTTCTCAGCTATCTTAAAGTTTCTGAACATGCCACGGGTTAAACTTTGGTGATACTCGTGAGAAGTGCCCTGGGTGAAAAAGTTCAGGGTGAGGACTAACAGCTGTAGAGGAGATCTGAGGAAGTTTGTTTTTCATCTGGAGGGTAGTTGGAGTTTGGAACACATTCCCTGAGCGACTGGCGACTCTCACAACATTGAAGAACAACCTAGGGGAGCATGTATCGCAAGTGATGGTTAATAGGATTAGTATAGATGGGTGCTATGGTCAGCAGGGGCAGGGTGGGCTGAAGAGCCTGTTTCTACGCTGTTAGACCTATTCTGGGTTTGCTTATAAACAAGAAGCTATAGTGCAGCAAGTAATTTGGGGAGGAACAGAAACCTGACCCTCTATTAGAAAAAGGTTTGAGTACAGGAGCAAGGTAGTCATGGCAACTGGATAGGCCTTTGGCAAGAGCCATCTGAATTATTGCATAAACATTTGGTATATTTACCGAAGGAAAGCACATACTTCCCACAAAAGGGAGTGCAGCAAAGATTCACCAGAGACACAAAAGACTGCAGTTGCTGGATCTTGAACTTGACACAAAGTGCTGGAGGAACTCGGTGAGTCAGGCAGCATCTGGGGAGGGAAATATCAGGTGACATTTTGGTAAGGCCCCTTCATCAGACTCACCAGACTGGTGCCAGGGACAATAAGTTTGTCGTATGAGAGATTGAAGACTGGTACACATTCATTAGGGTTTAGAGGAGAGAGAGAGAGGATCTCATCAAATCTTACAACATTCTTAAAGGACACATCAAGCTGGATAGAGGAGAATTGTCCTGGTTAGGATGATGTGGATTGGGCATGAAAGGTGCATCCAATGGGGAACCATTCACACAGAGTTTTTGAACATTTGTCACTGTTTTATTTGGATTCTCAGACTTCTGGTCCCTGGATGACCTCTACCGTGAGATGGTGAAGGTTTATGTTGAGATTGTGGAGAAGATCAACAAGCGGCAGACAGACCCAGCCACCATCGAAGGCTGCACCCAACTCAAGCCGGACAACTACCTCCTGGGCTGGCACACGCCCTTCAACGAGAAAGGTACGGGCCGAGCTTCACACGGCATGGGGTTCTCTCACAACAAGGCAGCTCGGCAACTGATGCAGCTCTGACCTCTCTTCCGCCCATTAGGGTCAGGATACGGGGCAGCCACAAAGGCCATGTGTGTGGGCATGAGGTACTGGCAGCCCGAGAAACTGGACAACCTTGTGCAAGTCAGCATTGAATGCGGCCGGATGACTCACAACCACCCCACAGGTAATCAACCACGAACATCACACGGGAACTTCACCCCAGCAACATGGCCCTCGGGACATCACCCTGAGGGCATCACCCTGGGGACATCGCCCCAGGTACATCACCCGAGGTACATCACCCGAGGTACATCACCCGAGGTACATCACCCGAGGTACATCACCCCAGGTACATCACCCCAGGTACATCACCCCAGGTACATCACCCCAGGTACATCACCCCAGGTACGTCACCCCAGGTACATCACCCCAGGTACGTCACCCCAGGTACGTCACCCCAGGTACGTCACCCCAGGTACGTCACCCCAGGTACGTCACCCCAGGTACGTCACCCCAGATACATCACCCCAGGCACATCACCCCAGGTACGTCACCCCAGATACATCACCCCAGGCACATCACCCTAGGTACATCACCCCAGGTACATCATTTTGAGGACATCACCCGGGGGACATCACCCTGAGGACATCACCCCAGGTACATCACCCCAGGTACATCACCCCAGGTACATCACCCCAGGTACGTCACCCCAGGTACGTCACCCCAGGCACGTCACCCCAGGTACATCACCCCAGGTACATCACCCCAGGTACATCACCCCAGGTACATCACCCTGAGGACATCACCCGGGGGACATCACCCCAGGTACATCACCCTGAGGACATCACTCCGAGGGACATCACTCCGAGGGACATCACTCCGAGGGACATCACCCTGGGGACATTACCCCCTGGGAAATCAGTCCCAGGAACATCACCCCCAGGTTCATCACCAGGTCATCAGCCCAGGTTTACCAAACCAGGGTCATGACCCCGCAAATCATCACCTCAGAGTCATCACCCTGGGTCATCCTCCTGTGGTCATCACCACATGATCGCTACCGGGTCATCACCACTGGGTCATCATCCCAGGGTCATTACCCCGGGTCATCTCCCAGGAACATCACAAGGGTCATCACTCAGGGTCATTACCCTGAATCATCAGCTCAGAGTCACCATCTTGGGGCTATCAGCCCAGGTCATCCCAGCATTGTCACCCTGCGGTCATCACCCCAATACATCACCCAAGGACATCACACCTGGCTCATCGCCCATGGGTCAACTTCCCAGAGTGATTCCCCACAATCATCACTCCAGGATCACCACCACTCCAGAGTCTTCACCCAGAAACATCACCCTAGAGCCACCACCTGCGGGTCATCACTGCAGGGTCATCAACCAGAGTTATCACCCAGAGCCATTAACCCAGGTCATGACCAAAGGGCATCACCCCGTGTATTTACGCCAGGGTTACCGCACCAGGGATATTACCCCAGGGTCATCCATCCAGGTCATCATCTCATGGTCGTCACCTTGGGTCACAAACTCAGGTTGCGTTCAATGTCATCACGTCAAGGTCAACATCACAGGGATATTTTGTAATTTCCAAGTACTGTATCCAGTTAGCAAGTTCGTTTAGCTGCAGCAAGTAAGAAGTTCATTGTTAATTTGGAAATACACATAGCCCATTAATTCCTCCTGTACTTTTCACACTTTAGACTCCTATAAAGGAGGGGAAAGGGGCAGGAGAACTGGTGGGGTGTGAGATAATAATAATAATAATAAATTTTATTTAATGGGCGCCTTTCATACATCTCAAGGACCACCTTACATAGTAATCGGAATAAAAACATATAATCGGAATAAAACAAGTAATTAAAGACATCACAGTGACACAAATTAAAAACAGAATTCAATCCAAAAACAGAAAATCAAAAACACAGTGTGAAAAGAGAGCAGCGGCAGCCAAAGCGCGCCAGCGTCCACTCTCTCTTCACGGCAGCCATCTTGGACACAGACCTACAGGACTACAATTTGACAAAAAAATCATCCCCCCACAGTGGGTAGCACCGTGGAGGAAGGCACAATGTCCAGTCCCCACCCCATGTTCACCCCAAAGTCAGGCCTATTGAGGCCACCGCAATTGCCTGTACGGAGGCCCGATGTCCCTGGCCGTTCTCACCGGGTGGTCTTGCCCCGGCGTCGGGAGAGTCCTTTCGGCGGCTGGGCCACTTGGAACGGCCGCTTCCTGGTTGGAGCCCGCGGCTGCCGAAGCCGACAAGGACGCGCCGGTTTGGCGCTCCCAGGCTCCAGATGAAAAAGTCGGCGCCCGCTCACCGCACTGCCGCCTTGCCGCCTCTACGCACGCCGTCTCTCTGCTCCGCAAACCCGCAGCCCGGAGATGTTGCTCACGGCGGTCCAGCTCGCCAGAGCTCCAGCGTGGCGACCCAGGCAAGGCATCGCCCGCTCCGCTCAGCTCCAGCGCTCCAATACTGTGCCGCCACCCAGGCCGAGGTGCTGGGTGGTTCCCGCCAAGAAACGGCGCTCCAAGCCCGCTGGTAGGCCACGAGGACGGGTCGACGGGCAGCCCGGAAAAAAGGCTGCCACACCGACCAGGTAGGGACCTATAAATAAAGTAACACCTACCCCCCCACATTAAAAGACCATATCCCCTACAAACAAAAAAACAGGACTCACTAAAAACTATTAAAAAAAACGAATTAAGATGGACGGCTGCTGGCTAGCAGCCGTTCACCAAGATGGCTCCTCCTCCTCTGGTATGAGAAATGTGTGCACACAGGAGTGGGGTGGCAAGGGAAAGAGAGGTAGAGCGAGGGGTTTCTACCGCTATCTGCCACCTGGCCTGCTCCTTTCCCCTCCTTCGACCACTTTCCCATCCCCGAGTCCCACATATCCCTTTTATCTTCCCCCCCGCCCTTTTCACTCTGGCTTTACATTTATCTTATCTGAGACCTTTTTGTCTCCTCCACTCCAATCTGTCAATCACCACCCCCCCCCCCACCCTCCATCAGATTCCATTTGATTATTTGATCAGCATCCTATAACATTGCAAGTCACAGACTTCACTGTCCTAATTTAAGTAACTTCTCTTTGCAGCTTATCCTTCAGCGTGTTCCGAGTGAAGAAAGTTCATGTATCTCTGCCTGAAAGGCCATCCCTTACTTTGCGTCCGTAACTCTTGGTTCTAATTGCACTGCACCCATTGCCCCCTTGCAGCCCATTCACTGCCCATAACTACCACATCCATTGTCCCCTTCCTGCCCGCTCACTACTGCATCCATTGCCCCCTCAATGTCCATCATGTTCACTTGAGAAGGTGGATGGAATATTGGTTTAATATCAGAAGCAACAAGAGTAGCTGTCTGGTCCTTCAAACCTGGCTTGTGGAGACAGGATTCCACAGCAGTGCTGCACCACACAGGGCTTCTGTCTTGATTTTTAAGCCCATTTGTCTGGAGTTGTCAATCTACACCACTCACAATCCTCCATTATTCCCGTTTGCCCTCCATATCTCCCTTATTTGGTTGTTTGCTTCACCTTCCTGTCACCTCTTGCCCCACCTCTCCACATCATCTATTTTTATTGACTATCTCCCCTCTACTATTTCTACTGATGAAGGGTCCCAACCCCAAACATTGTCTAATTCCCTCCAAAGATCCTGGCTGACCCACTGAGTAATCCAGCACTTGGTTTATTGCTCCAGATTCAAGCATCTGGAGTCTCTTTTGTCTCCTAAAAGTCGCTGCTTGTAATTTTGGTTGCCCATTTACATTAGATCTGAATTCCTGGTGGGTTAATTGGCCACTATAAGTCACAGTTTGTGTAGGTGAGTATGGAAGCTGGGGGAATGTGAGAACAATAAAAATGCGAATAGCATACGATGAATATAGGGGAATACTCAGAGAATTACACAGTGATGCAGCGTTAGAGTTGCTGCCTTACAGCGCCAGAGACCCAGGTTTAATCCTGACTATGGGTGCTGTCTGTACGGAGTTTGTACGTTCTCTCCGTGACCTGCATGGGTTTTCTCCGGGACCTCCAGTTTCCTCCCACACTTCACAGGTTTGTAGGCTAATTGGCTTGGTATAAATGCCAATTGTCCCTCGTGTGTGTGGGAGAGTGTTAGTGTGCGAGGATCACTGGTCGGCATGGACTCTGGAGGGAGTAGGGAGTGGTGTAGAGAGAGGCAGTGGATGGTGGGCCGAAGGGTCTGTTTCTAAACTAAACTAAAAAAGAGCTTATTTCTTATGCAGTGTGGCTCCAATTGTCAAAGCTCCTACCAGCGAGAACAGTTTTGCATTGTGTCAGCTCCTTACAATTTTAAACTCCTTCTAATCATGTCAGTACAATAGTGCAGTGCCCAGTTCCTACTGTTCTGCAGCCCAGGTAGCTATATGATGAATCCTCTGCTGTCTCTCTTTTAAGACCGTGACTTTCTTCCTCATGGCCACTGTCATACTCCAGTTGGAGTGGCTTTGCCCTACTTTGGAAAGTTACTAATGACTCAGTCACGGCTCATGTGCTCCAGCTTTTATCTCCCTGTCTGTACCAGGCTTCCTGGGATCACTGTGCACAGCGTTGTTTGCATCCTACGCCATCCAGCGCAAGCCGGTGGTGGAGTGGGGACGGGAGATGCTGAAGGTTCTCAGTGAGGCTGAGAACTACTGCAGGAAGACCATCCGGCACATGGCAGGTAAGAGCAGGGCTGGGGTGGGGGAGGGACAAGTTGGTGGTGTGGGCACAGGGAGAATAGCTAAACGCAAGGTCACGGCTGGCAGTGTACCCAAAAACTCCACACACCTTTCTCATACTTGATAACAATATAGAAGGCAGCCATTTGGCACCATCTATGTTGGCACTGAAATCAGTTCTGTTAACCGCGATACCCCCACAACCTATTCTGTCTCACATGCCTTTCAGCACACACCCAATCCGTCTGCCACCCACCCACACTGGGGACAATGTACAACAGCCAATTAACCCACTGACCCACACATCTTTAGTACATGGGTAGGAACTGGAGCACCCAGGGGAAACCCACGCGGTCACAGAGAGAACATACAAATCCCACACTGGCAGTCATGATCACAAGTGCTGTCTGTGTTGGTTTTACATGTTCTTTGCGTGACTGTGTGGGGTTCATCCCACATCTCAAAGACGTGTGCATTAGGTTAATTAGCTGCTGTAAATAGCCTCTGAGTATTGGAGAGTGGTGGAATCAGGAGGGAGTTGATGGGAAAAGTGGAAGAATTGGCTAATGGGACTGCCCTACATAACTGGATGGGCTGAACGGCTTCCTTCCATGTTTTAAGTAAATATTAATGTGTACCCGTGTGACCAAGACCTAGAGAACTCTCAGGGACGGCACAAGAAAAGTTGGGAACGTAATTAGGATTGGTGGGAATAAGCGGCTTGCGGTCAAAGTGCCAGGGTCAAGGTAGGGTAGAGACAAAGCTGCACACTCAGACATGACTGAGACACATGCACCTTGTGCATTCACACACTTCATGTATGCAGGCACTCACGCACATTTTTACACTTGGGCACATACCTCAGTCGAAGGCTTCCTTCCCCCTCCCACCAGTATCTTCTCCATAATGACCACATGGCAAAGGGATGAATGGCCTAATTCTGCTCCTATCTCTTTTGAATTTATGAGGTCAGCTGTTGTGAAGGAGGCTGGCAAGATCAGGCCATGGACAGCTGAAGGGGCAAGTGGGGAGGAGGCAGCAGCCTGCTTCATCAGATGGTCCCACCTCTCTCAAAACAGTACGGTCACCCCTGCCCTAGCCTTTCCCAACCCTTCACAAGGGCCTGTAATCAACCAAAACAGGGAACCTACCTAAAATTACACAGCATCCTTCTAACCTTGAAAAGCCAGATGTCAGACCAGAATGAAATTTGATCATTGGATTAGCTAGTCAGCATATAAATATAAAATGTGAGCCAAATCTAAAAGTAATGCTGAGATTTCTCCAAAATAACATCACTGTAACAAATTAGATTATATGGGCAGGGTATAGAAACAAGGAACTGCAAATACTAGTTTTTTTTAGTTTTTTTAAAATATTTATTTTATTAGAAGCAATTGTACAAGGAGAAAGTAATCATCGACATAACAGTGATACAATTTTCGTACTGCTTCAATTTTAACATTTTATAAACTAATAACTAAATCGGAAAAAAGGAAAAAAGGGAAAGAAAAGAAAAAGAAAAGAAAGAATTTCGAGAAAGACACAAAAAAGAAAAAAGAAAAACCCCAGAACTAACGAAGAAGTGAAAGAAGCGGAGATATATCCCTCTACCCTTCCATACACCCGCTCACCTGACCCTAGCGTCGGTTTTAAGTTTGTGTTCAACCATTATGTTTTTGAAGAAATTCAATAAAAGGAGACCATATTTTGGAAAATTGATCTGGTTTGTCAGTCAAGACAAGCCTTATTTTTTCTAAATGTAGTGTCTCGGACATTTCTGTGATCCACATCTTCAGTGTAGGGACTGTTATCTTTTCCAGAATTTAACTATAAGTTTTTTCGCAGTCAAGGTAGCGTCTTTGAGATATTGTTAGATTAGGGCAGCCCTCTGACATTCCTAATAGTTTTAGTTTTGAACCTGGCTCCAATTGAATGCAGATACTAGTTTATACCAAAATTAGATACAAAGTGCTGAAGTAACTGAAGCGGGTCAGGCAGCATATCTGGAGATCCTTTTTCTCCAGAGATGCTGCCTGACCCGCTGAGTTCTTTGAGCATTTTGTGTCTATATGTGGGCTGGGGCTGCTCAGGTAGGTTGAGGGAAGGCCAAAGAGGTTTCATGAAGTACTTGGATAAGGTGAGAGGCCACAGTCTTTTCCCCAGAGTAAGAGTTAAGAAAATAAAACCTCAGCAAGAAAAACATATTAATGGGTCTGGGACATTGTGATATTGGTTGAGAGAATGGCCAGATTAAGAAGTGCCTCTTTCCTCAGAGTACCAAGAAAATTGGTTTTATTTTGAAACTAAATGGCAGTCGTATTTGGAAGAGAGAGGAATTGCCCGGGAGGGACAGAATACACCGACATTTCCCAAGAATTACGATGCAGAGAAAAGAGATCAGGTTGGTTAATTTAAAGTGCTCTATTTCAAAACTCTATAATCTAGGTGTCAATGGTATGGCTGCCAGGAGACACGTCCTTCACCAGCAGAGAATCTTGTGAAATTGCCACCCACTGCCCAAATTTTAGCCACTCCTGTATCATTGTGGGGGGCATGGTCCGTGGATTTGTGTTCAACCTGTAGAGAATCATTGTTGGTGCTTTCACCAGGAGATGAACCTGGCTTTGTGGTGGGGAATGGGTCCTATGGAGAGATCGTGATACTGTCAAAAACTGTCCCTTATGCCACATTCCAAGGCAATTCATCAGGAATCTCACCAGCATGGCTCAAAGAAAACTGAAGTTGGCTGGTTTGTGACCAGCTGTGTGGGGCGGTCAATGTGTCTCATAGGTAGTATGCGCTATACTGCATCTCTGGTGCACCAATGATGGAGACGGGGTGCCTCGGATGGCATCTTTAATCCATCATTTGGAGTGTTGTTGCAGTTTTACTCATCCAGGAAGTGTGGGGAATCCCATCACACTCCTACCCAGCAGATGGTGGAACTGCTTTACAGAAGTGAGTCCCTCACTGCAGGAGACACAGCCGCTGACCTCCTCTCATCACTTTGTTTATGCTTCGAGTGTCTGTTCCACAGGACGTCGGTGGAGGGTAACCTGGTCGTGAAAATGTCCCATGGCAGCAGGGGAGGTGTTCCAGCCCCCTTCTGAAAAAAGATTCCTTGGGTGAGAATACGGCTCACCACTTAGCAGCCCAAGACCACATTTAGTTGGTTGATCATAGAAACATAGAAAATAGGTGCAGGAGTAGGCCATTTGGCCCTTTGAGCCAGCACCGCCATTCAATATGATCATGGCTGATCATCCAAAATCAGTATCTCGTTCCTGCTTTTTCCCCATATTAATCTGATGTTTGCGATGTCGAATGATCACAATTCTGTTGACAACTCAGAAGCGGGACAGTCGGAATCACTTTGATCACTGTCCTCAAGTCACAAAGGTCAACTTTCCATGGATGCTCTGGGATACTCTGGACAATATGCTCTGATATGTTCTGGCTTGCTTTGTATCTTTGCTCTGTGATGGTTAGAAGTTTTTGCTCCAGAACAGTTTGCATTGGGCTGAACTGAGAAGGTGGTCTGGGCTGGTTTGGGCTCTTTGCTCTGAGTTGCACAGGTTCCTCTGCTCTTAATAAGTCAGCGTTGGTTTATTTGTCAGCAGTGTTTGGGATGAGAAATAAAGAGTGACAGATATGGATGAACTCAATCTACTGGTACTCAGAAGGGATGGATAAATTGCATAAATTAACAATCTTAAATTAAAGAAATTAAGGACAAAAGAATGATATGTGGTCAAATTAACTCATCAAAGGTCTACAAAGAATGGAGCTCAGAAGGTGTGGGTGGGCGGCGAGGACATGATGCGCCTATGATAGCCTACGATGCCCTCCTGTCTGCTGGCAACAACTGGACAAACCTGTGTAACCATGCCATGTTCCATGGAGGTAAGAGGATTTATTGCCACCATGATCATTCATCCTGACATTCTCAGTAATCAGCATAGAGGACATCAGAGCTTCAAAAACACAAGACATCTTGGATGATCCTGCAGGTAGTAATCATGGCAATGTTGCAAATAAATACATTTCCGCATTATTTAATTATCCCACGCCCGCGTCCCCTACGAGTGACAAAATCATTTACACCAGCTTCACGTACACCTATTTTCTCATGAACATTAACAATTAGATCTTTGGAACATTCCTTTATTAAGCAAGGAAGTTTAATGCACGCTTTCCCCAGTTTTTAATGTGCAATATCTGAATGGTATAAAAGGCGCAATCTTCAGTTCAGTCCTGGCTGACCTGTATCTAAACTCTAAACTCCAATTATTTATCTTGCTCCATTCCCCTGAAACCGTTACCACACAGTATCGAATCTGGGTGCCTGGAGCTGAGGCAGCAGCATTACCTACAGTAACATGGGCAGTCCTGACCGCCCCCCCCCCCCCCCCCCCCGTGCTGCCCGCAAGATCTTCAGCTGCACCAGAGTATACATTTGTCATTGAGGATGGCACGATGGAGTCACTGTCTCATTGTTCCAGAGATCTGGGTGTGATCTTGGCCTTGGGCACTGTCTGCATGAAGTTTGCACGTTCTAACTGTGACCAAGTGGGTTTCCCCGGGTGCTCCGGTTCTCTGTCACATAAACGCACCAGTTGTTAGGTTAATTGGTCGTTGGAAAATGCCCCAATCTGTTGGAGAATTGATGGGGGGGCGGCACCGCGCCAGGAGGCAAAGACGTGACCAACCTCTTCCTTCATTCCAACAGGACAGAGCGGGGCCACCGGCTCCATCGCTGGCTGCCTCTACGGCCTACTCTTCGGAATGACAAACATTCCCAAAGGACTGTACCAGAATCTGGAGTTCAGAGAGACACTGGAGGAGCTGGCAGCAAAGCTGCATAAAGCAGCCAATGCGAGTGAAGGCCCCTGACTGGTGTCATGGGAATGGGAACAGCGGTTTGAACCCAGTCACTGGTCATTTAAAACATATTCAGATTTCCAGACCTTTTTCACTGACAAATCTGTTTCACTAATAAGTGTTACTGACATTAAAAATAGAAAAGTAACTAGCAATGAGTGTGGCTGTGTGCCTTTAAATGGGCGTGCTTTAAAATACAAACAGTGCGACAATTCACCAGGCTTCTCAATGCCAGACCCTTGTCAGCAGCGATGTGCGAAGTGGAACTTCTGTTGAATGTTTAGTGAAAGGAAACACTGTGGAGAAATGGATCCAGAGTACATACTATATAACATGGCCTTCATTATGTACATTTTACAGTGGCCAATTAACCTAACAAAGCTTTCTAGGATTTATAAGGTACCTGTTTTCAGTGCAGTTTGAAGAAGGGCCCCAACCCAAAATGTCACCCTTCCTTTTGCTTCAGAGATGCTGCCTGACTGGCTGAGTTACTCCAACACTTTGTGTCTATCTTCAGTACTTAGTATGTATTTCACAATGTACATACTTTACTATATTTGTAATACCACCTCCTATTGTAAAATGTACCATGCATTTGCTTGGACCAAGCAACAAATATTAATCTGGGAGTGAGACAGCTGTCATCTCATTACACCAACCCTTTCTCTCATTGTATGTACCATGATTATCTCATACACAGCCTTCATCCCTCTACAACCCTCAATCCCCATTATCCTATCTCATCCCCTCCCCCCACCTGCTCCATCTGCCCATCACCCATTGCATACCCTCCCCCTGCACTGCTCATCCCTCCCCTGCCTCTGTTGTTGCCACCACCCACCTTCAATTCCACCCTTCACATTTCTTTCCCATCAGATTTATTTTGTTCCCCACTAATCACCTCCCAGCCTCGGTCACTATCTCTACCCTTCCTTCTCCACCTAACTCTAATGTGCCAATTAACTTGTCCTCCTGCATCCACTTACTTCTAACTAACCACCTCTTTATACTAACCCATAATATTGTATACCCATTTCTCTCCACAGATGCTGCCTGGTCAGCTTTCTTCCAGCTCCTCTTCCTACATATTCCAGCATCTGCAGCTTTGTGCTTCATTCCTCTCACTTTTTACATCCTTACAAACCGAGAGCAAAATTGATTTGACTTCACTTTAAAAATATTAAATGTTTATTGCACCATATTGTATAAAGCTAGCTAGGTCCCATTGTGCACTGGAGATTAAAGGGTAATCTAACAGGGCGATAGGCTGGTTATGTAGAGATCCAATCTGTTCTCTGCCAGAAGACAGAAAGCTGCAAAATTCAGCTTCTACCGAAAGCGTTAGCATTTCAAGTTGATGACTGATAGAAATGTTTTATCTTTCAGTTCTGATGAAATATTATCTGCCACGTTCTCTGCAAGTGTGCCTGACTTGCTAAAGCTTTAGCATTTGCTTTTGTTTCTGATTTTCAACACAGTCTTTTTATCCACACAAAAAACCATTGAAGCTACAGAGCTCGGGGCGGTGAGGATGAGAGAGGCAAGGGTGGTATGGCAGGGAACCCAAAAGCATACAAGTCGGTGAGGTGTCCATGGCTGTAGAGGCAGGGGAGCGTGGAGAATGGGGTAGATAGAGCAAGGCAGGGGAGATGGATCAATTCACATTTCAAACCAGGGGTCCGTAATCTTTGTCAGAGGAAGATGTAGTAATCTCTGCACCACCAAGGTTCCAAATGAATGATGGACTAAGCAGAAAGGCCTTAGGAACAAGAGGGTATTTGTTGGCCCACACTGCTCCATCCTGCTGTTGCCGTACAACAAAGGTTGTTGCCTGGATATTTTATTCTGCAGCCAAAACCAACGCTGGGGGAAGGTGGAGGTGGGGAGGTGGGGCATGAGTGTGTGAAGCGGAGGAGGACATAAAATCTATATAATGCATCTTAGACTCCATGATTAGATGGTAGAAATAAAGAACAGCATTTGCTGGTTTGCAGAAAAGGACAAAATCCTGGAATAACTTAGCAGGTCACAAATTCACAACTCTCTGGGTGAAAAGGTTTTTTTCTCACCTCAGTCTTCAATGGCTTCCCCTTTATTCTAAGACTGTGGGCCCTGGTTCTGGACTCGCCCAACATTGCAACCATTTTTCCTGCATCTAGCTTGTCCAGTCCTTGTATAATTTTATATGTTTCTATAAGATCCCCCTCATCCTTCTAAACTCCAGTGAATACAAGCCTAGTTTTTTCAATCTTCATTGATGATACAACTGCTGATGGAAGTAGCATCATGAACTCTGAAGTGTATAGAAACATCTTATCTGCTCAGGTTCAAACAAATGCTTCAAAAATCATTGACAAGCGGTTCATTCTACAGCAAGCAATGATCCCAAACATACTGCTAAAGCTACAAAGGAGTTTCTCAAAGCTAAAAAATGGTAAATTCTTGAGTGGCCAAGTCAATCACCCGATCTGAACCCAATTGACCATGCCTTTTATATGCTGAAGAGAAAACTGAAGGGGAACTAGCCCCCAAAACAAGCATAAGCTTAAGATGGCTGTAATACAGGCCTGGCAGGGCATCACCAGAGAAGACACCCAGCAACTGGTGATGTCCATGAATCGCAGACTTCAAACAGTCATTGCATGCAAAGGATATGCAACAAAATACTAAACATGACTACTTTCATTTACATGACATTGCTGTGTCCTAAACATTATGGTGCCCTGAAATGGGGAGACTATGTATAAACACTGCTGTAATTTCTACATGGTGAAACCAAAATGTATAAAAATGGCCTTTATTAAAATCTGACAATGTGCACTTTAATGTATGTGATTTTTTTCGATTACAAATCTCAAATTGTGGAGTACAGAGACAAATAAATAAATGATGGGTCTTTGTCCCAAACATTACAGAGGGCACTGTAGGTGGAGGGGCAGGTAGTGTTGAGAAAGCAGGGTCTCTGCAGAAGGACTTGGACAGGTTGGGAGAGTCGGCAAAGAACTGGCAGATGGAATGTGCGGTCCTGAACTTTGGTAGTAAGAATAAAGGCATAGACTTTTTTCTAAATGGTGAGAGGATTTAGAAATTGGAGGCGCAAAAGGGCCTGGAAGCATTGAAGATTAATTTGCAGGTTGCATTGGTAGTAAGAAAGACAAATGCAATGTTAGCTTTCAATACAACAGGACTAGAATATAAAAGCAGTGATGTAATGCTAAGGCTTTATAAGGCACTGATCAGACCGTATTTGGAGTATTTTGAGCAATTTTGGGCCCCATATCTGATGTGGAATGTGCTGTTGTTGGAGAGGGTCCAGAGGAGGTTTACAAGAATGATCCAGGGAATGATTGGATTAATGTATAATGAGTCATGGGTTATGGAGAGATGGCAGAAGAGTGGGGTTGAGACGGATAGATCAACCTTGATTGAATGGCAGGGTAGACTTGATGGGTCAAATGACCAAATTCTGCTCCTATGAATTATGAACAGCACCATGGGAGCACAGTGACCAGGTGTTTAAAGAGGCTTACCTGCACTTTCTGACAGGCAGATATTAATGACCTCTCAATACTGTAGATAAGAATTAAAAAATGAATTATCTGAGATATGTTTTGGTCCTTAATTGAATAAAATGCAACAGGTAGAAGGATATTTGTTTTTTATTCAAATTTAGAGATGCTTTATAAGATGCAACCATATCAAAGACATTTAAAATAAGAAATTAACCATGGTTTTGTAACATATAAAATTCCTTATATTATAAAGTAATAGAGAATAAATAATGGACTTAGATGCATGTACACACGGCACCTTATAAAATGACTAATCTGGTCATTATTCACGATATAATTAGTTAAAACCTTTTGATAAAATATACCCTCTGACACATATGGCAACCTAATCACAAACATTTGCCCATTACACAATTATTGGTCAAAATATGTAGTAGGTGAGAGTTCCCACCTTAACGGCTGACCACTATTTAAATACCCTGAATTTGTCAAGCTCTGAGATCTTTGCTGGCCTCTCTCCACAGTGTTTCTATAGAAGGGCAGTAAAGGGCGGAAAGAGACAACACAAAGAGATTTCCATATAATGAACATTGAAGGGGGTAGGAGAATGAATGAAGTGAGACCAAAACTTTTTACTGCTGCCTGCTTCACAAGAAATGAACAATGCCTGAAGGGAAGATGGAAGTTGGAACCAATTACCCACAAGATGGACTTTAGCTATATTCAGTGTGCTAAATGGTGACTTGTTAATAGAAAGCCATATAATAAAGGTGAAATTGGGACATCCTTGCTTTAGAAAACTTTTGGAAGTTTGCTCCCCTTTCAAAGCTTAAAATCGAGGCTGCAGGATTCACAGAGGAAAAAGCAGAAATCTGCGGAGGCACCAAGGAGAATGCTGGTGGCGAGAGTTGGTGAGGAAGTGAAGGTGAGAGGCCAGTTACAGAGCTTGACATGTAGATCTCATGACCCTGATGAGGGTTGGGTCTCAAAGGGATACTGTGGGTTGCTCTTCCCTCGAGTAGCTGCAAGCCACGTCACAACGGACACAGCAGTGATTCCTAAATGAAGCATTGGTTTTGGCAACAAACATTAATCAGAAATTACACCAAACCCACTGACATTTTTTAAATCTTTGGAATCTAGCACAAGTCTGTTTGGCTTCAGATATTAAGAAATATCTGCAGATACAATGAGGTTGTTTGATAAATTTTATATGGCTTCAAGCAGTTTACATTTGTTTTCTGTTGTTCTGAGGGAGTGTGGAGCATTTCAAGGGAGTGAAAGGCACCCTCCTGTTCCTACACAAGTACAATATCTTGGCAGCTTGCTTTCGCTTAAACATTGCCCACGTCCCATCAGTCTAGCTGCATTACAAAGGTTAATGTTCAGACTGAAGTAGCCATTCCTTTGGCAAACCCAGCATATAGCAAGATGCAATGTTAACATATAAAAGCTTGAGAACCAGAGTGGTCGCCCGTCAGTCCACCACCGCGAGGTCCCAGAGTCAGATACAAGATTGTCCCGGCCACCTGACCTGGATTTTTTAATAATACAAATATTATTTAAAATAGGCCTTTTAAATAAAAACATAATTAAAATGTAAATGATGAAAGGAAGTACGAGCGGTCTTTATGGGCAGGTCACCAATGCCATGATTGCACAGCTCCTGGGCTGCTGCGGAGAATAGGGAACTTCCCACTGGGTGGTGAACCCTCTGGCAGAGAGCCAGTCTGGGCCAGGTGTGGCACCATGGCGGGGCTCTCTGAATGGCCTGCCCACTGAAACCTATACGTTTAGTAATGTGGAGTCCCGAAAATCAAAGTTTTAAAATACGCAAGGCTGCCTTTTAAAATCAAACACGTTTCCCTTCTCTGTTGCTTGTTGCAGACTTCCCACACATGAGGGGGCAGGGAGAGGAAGAAAACCACCCTGGGCCCGTGACAGACAGTGAGACACAGCTTCACACCTGGGGGGTAGACCAAGCCCACACTCATACACCTGGGGATATATTGGACATGTCTCTCACTCACACACGAGGATATATATTGGGCACTCTCGCACTCATACACATGAGGGGATATTATTGACACAGTCAGTCACAGAGCTCAGGGTGTATATACTGGGCATAGTCACATGCACACACACACACCTCAGTGTACATTTTGGACACAGTCTGTACTTACACACTGGGAATACATTCTAGGCACAGTCACACTTACACACCTGGGGCTGTATATAGTGGGCATGGTCATACTTACACGCCTGGGGCTGTATATAGTGGGCATGGTCATACTTACACACCTGGGTGTACATACTAGGTACAGTCACACTCACATACACTGGGACTGTCTGACATACAAAGCCACAGTCCACACCTGCACATGTGTTCTGAGTAAACCATGTGCATAGACCACTGTGCATGCTATTACATGTTTATCAGGCATAAAGCCTTCTCGTACAACTGGTCACATATGTTGGACAAGCAGGCATTCATTCCTCCCGCAAGGACTCTTGCGGATCTGGGCACGTATATCAGACTCAGAGGAGACACATACAAGGGGATGTAGACCCGAGTTCAGAGCCATTTCACACACAGGGTATTCTGCCAGCACAGAGACAAAGCCGCACACTCAGACATGACAGTCACTTGTGGCCTGAGACACATGCATCTTGTGCATTCACACACTTCATGTATGCATGCACTCACGCACATTTCTACACTGGGCACATACCTCAGTCGAAGGCTTCCTTCCCCCTCCCAGCAGTAGCTTCACCAAAATGACCAAAGGCAAAGCTTGCTCCAACTGGTTTAAACACTTATGATTATAATATGTTAACCTGTGTACGATTGTCACAATGTTTGAGATAACATGGATAAAGCTTCAACAGTGGTTTGTAGCTGAATCTTGTTTCATAAATATGTCAAAATACTTGGCATGCAAAATAAGGTTTATAAAGACATGAGGCCTCCACTAAAGCAGGAACTGGGTGTAACCTTCAGCTCCCGTCACTATGACGTCCATCCAGATCCGCATGGTCTCAGGAGAAGGTGCTACCATGTAGAAGATTCTGTCCCGGGTTTTCACACTGAAGGTAAACAATGGTTTGGGGCTCTAGGAAGAGAGACGGCACATGTTCAAAGCACTGCAATTGTTTAGCAGGGAGTCTACTCTACACTGAGCCGCTATCCTCAAGGAATCTCACTGTCCTCTTTCTAGGCTAGGCAGCCTAATCTACACTGCCCAGCAGAAGACCACTGACTCTGGACCCTGTTCTCAGCTTTCACCCTGGGAGCTCATGATCCAGCATCGAATTAAGGTGAGATTTCACAACAGAAGCTGGGAAAGTAAGGCAAACTGCATGGTAACTGTACAGGCAGAACTGAAGCAGAGAACTAAAGTCCATTGCCCATCATCTGACCAAATGTAGCACTATATAGGGAAGGAACAATAGGAACAGAAGGATAAGGATAGCCAAGGTAAGGCAACCTTGGATGACCAAAGAGATTAGAAATTTGGCCAGAAAGAAAAAGGAAGCTTCTATGGGGTTAGAAACATTAAATCAGATGGTTAAATATGTTTACCAGAATATAAAGCAAGCAGGAAAAAAAACTTGTGGATAATTAGAAGAGCCAAAAGGAGCCATGAAATATTATTGGAGTGTCAGATTAAAGAAAACCCCAAGACTTTTTATACGTACATTAAAAACAAGAGGGTTACCAGGAAGAAGGTAAGACTGCTGAAGGATAAAGAAGGAAGATAGGACTGCTGAAGGATAAGGAAAGGAAAGATTTTCCTTGGAGTCAGAGGATGTAGGTGAGGTACTAAACAAGTGCTTTGCATTCAAATTCACTAACGAGAAGGAGATGTGATCAGTGTGAAGAATACTAGTGAGCAAGGCATCTTGAGATTAATGAAGAGGTGGTATTGGGGTTCTTGAAGAGGATTATGGCAAAGGTAGTTGGACTTTAATCGAAGAATTGTGGTGTGTTGCACTTTGGGCTGTCAAATGTAGACAGTTAATGGCAAGACCCTTAACAGCATTAATGTACAGAGGGGTCCAAGACCATAGCTCCCTGAAACGTGCATCACAAGTAGAAAGAGTAGTGAGGAAGGCTTATGGTTTACTTGCCTCATTGGTCCAGTCATTGAGTATAAAGAGTCAGGAAGTCATGATGCACCTTAATAGACTTTGGTTCGGCTGCACAGAGTATTGTGTGCAGTTCTTGTCACGCTATTGCAGGAAGGATGTGGATGCTTTGGTGAGGATACAGAAGAGGTTTAACAGAATGCTCCTGCATTGAGGGCATTAGCTAAAGGAAGAGGTTGGACAAACTTGGATTATTTTCTCTGGCGCATCGGAGGCATAGATAGGATAGATAGTCAAATCTTTTTCTCAGGGTAGAAATGTAAATTGCCAGAGGGCAGAGTTTTAAGGTGAGATGGACAAAGTTTAAAAGGAGTAACGTGGGGCAAGTTATTATACAAAGAGAGTGGTGGCTGTCTTTACTGAATCAACACCATTCTACCAGCAAATGAACCATCCTGCGAATAACTAAAGAGCAGGATTAAAAAACTACCATCTAGCCCTGCACCTTATGATATTGTAGGAAAGAACAGAAGTCCCTCTACCTTGTGTGCACTCTTCAAGTGGTCGTAGTACACTTCCTCAATGGCTTGGAAATAGATCACCCCTTTCAATTTGGTTTCGTGTTTATCTGTGGAAAAAATAAAAGTCAGTGCTTGGCAAATCAAGTCCTCACACAGCTCAGCCTGGGATTTAATTCCTGACCCCTCCTCGTTCGATGACCACCATGACTAGCATATTTCAGCAGATTGCCTGTTAGTCCCGGTGTGGTGGAGATTGAGGGTGGCAGGGGGCATGAGCACCTGAACTTGAAGCATACCTTTGGTAAGTGGGGGAATGTCTGCAGCGAGAGGGGAGTACGAACTGGGTTAGTGAGGTACAAGAACAAGCGATAAGTGGAAGCAGGAATTATCTGGTGCAATTTGACTGGGGAACGGCAGCCCGTGGCACGAGGGGGCAAAATAAAGTGGTAGAGCAAATGGATCATTTGACTTGATCATTAAAGTACTGAAGAACAAAATAAGTCATCTCCCTTCACCTTTACACAACGCTCTGTATGAAACACACTTTAAAAGGAACATCAGGAATTGGAGCTGGTGTAAAGATCAGTCAGAATTGAACCAGGGATAAGGAGTGACTGGAGGTTGTTCTTGGACCAGAGAAGGTGGTGGCGGTTCGAGAGAGGTGTTCAATATGGAATGATTTGGATGATGTAAGTTGTAACTACAGCATGGCAACAGACCTGCGGTAATTGGTAGAAGAACTGCAATTCACGAGGCACCCGAGTTAATGTTCAGAATTCCTTGATGATGGAAACAGATATAACAGAAGCAACTGTGGATGTAAAGGCCGTGCAGGGTTTGTGGGAGAGAATGGGAAGGGAGCTTGGTTGGATATCTCCAACGCAGGACAAGTGCAGGAGGACATGAGAAGACCTCGTCCTGGCTGGCATGAGGTGCGGGTGCATCGAGGTGCCGTCACCCATCCGTGTTCACCCACCTGCGTAATACGATAGCGTCCGTTTATTTCGATCAAAGACGAACCAGCGCTTCTTCCAGGTTTTAATTTTGCCCCCCATCTTAATCAAAAATCCTCTGCAGGTCTTCTCAGTGAGGGATACATGGTAACACGTCTCGACTGTGTGACCTGCAGCTTCGATGTGAGTTCGCAGGTCAAAGTCCTCCTTCCTGACCGGGAGGTAACGAGTCAGCGGCCTGGCCTGTGGACATGAGCAAAGCAGCTGAAGACACCTGTACAATGCTGCTGCCCTGACTACGCTTCTGGCTGGTCCAGCTATCAGGAAACTATCCTACCAACAACTAGAGAGCGGCCCTCTGCTACTATCTACCTCATTGAAGATCCTCCTAATATCTTTAATCAGACTTTACTGGACTTTATCATGCACTTAACGTTATTCCCTTTTTCATGTATCTGGACACTGTTTTGGGCAATTGGGTATTGTCTTCCACTGACTGGTTAGCGAACAACAAAAAGCTTTTCACTGTACCTCGGTTATCTTGACAATAAACTACATTGAACTGAACTACTGCTGTTCCTCATTCCATTGAGTGAACAGCAAACACAATGGACTGCTGATGCTGGGAATCTCAAGCCTGAGAGTGGAGGGGAGATATTGGGCAAGTGCTGGCAAGTGAGAGGTGGACCAGGGTTGGAGGAGCAGAGGCATGTGAGTCAGTGGAGGGGATAGAAGGGAGGTACAGCATGGAAACAGGCACATCGAGTTGTTGGAGCAGGAGCCATCAAGTAGAGAGTGTTCCATCACGCTTAGAGATGGTGGGTGATCAAAAAGGCTTTTGGTACATCGGCTTTTGTCAGCCAGGGTATTGAGTTTGGGAGTTGGGATGTTATATTATAGTTGTACAAGATGTAGATGAGGCCGCGTTTGGGGTATTGTGTTCAGCTTTGGTCAACCTGCTACAGGAAGGATGACACAAAAAGCTGGAGTAACTCAGCGGGACAGGCAGCATCTCTGGAGAGAAGGACTGGGTGACGTTTTGGGTCGATACCCTTCTTCAGACAAGTGGGAGAAATGGAAACGAGAGATACAGACGATGATGTAGAGAGATAAAGAACAATGAATGAAAGATATGCAAAAAAGTTATGATGATAAAGGAAACTGCCCATTGTTAGCTGTATGTTGGGTGAAAATGAGAAGCTGGTGCAACTTGGGTGGGGGAGGGATGGAGAGAGAGGGAATGCCAGGGTTACTTGAAGTTAGAGAAATCAATATTCATACCACTGAGTTTGTTCGGCTGAAAAGAGTGCAGAGAAGATTTACGAGATGTTGCCAGGACTTGAGGCCCTGAGCTAAAGGGAGAGATTGGGCAGGCTTGGACTATATTCCTTGGAACGCAGGAGGATGAGGGGTAATATTACAGAAGTGTTTAAAATCATGAGGGGAATTGATAAGATAGATGCAGAGTAGGGGAATCAAGAACCAGGGGACATAGGTTTAAGGTTAGAGGGGAACCTGAGTAACAACCATTTCATGGTGGATGGATAGTGGTGGATATATGGAATGAGCTGCCAGAGGAGGTAGTTGAGGGAGGTACTATAGCGACATTGAAAATAAATTTAGACCGCAACATGGATAGGAAACGTTTGGAGGGATATGGGGTAAACAGGCTGGTGTATGAGTGTTGATGGGGTATCATGGCGGCATGGTCAAGTTGGGCTGAAGAACCTGTTTCCTTGCCATATTACTGGAACGTCCTTGGGATTATAGAAGGTGAGTCAAGCGTTGCAGGATCTTCCACCTCTGTATTTACGTGGCTGGTTCATCTGGAGAAATCTGGCCAGAACACTCCTGGGAGTGTTGGCTCCGGAGTCACGGTTCAGAGCATCAGCAGCACATGAGTTGAGGCCGAGGCAGGGTGAACAATGCCGCAGAGGAACTGACTGGTCTTAGTGATGGCACAGATGTATGGTCAGTGGCTGATCATGGGTTCACCAGGGCAGCACCAGCAGAGTGGGCAGTGGCTAGGGACCAGAGTTTATGCAGATGCACAGAGTCTCTTGCCTAGAGTAGGTGAATCATGGACCAGACAACATAGGTATAAGGTGAAGGGGAAAATATATAATAGGGATCTGAGGGGAAACTTTTTCACACAAAAGGTGGTGGATGTATGGAACAAGCTGCCAGAGGTAGTTTAGGCTGGGACTATCCCAATGTTTAAGAAACAGTTATACAGGTTTGGAGGGATATGGACCAAACACGGGCAGGTGGGACTAGTGTAGCTGGGACATGTTGTCTGATGTGGGCAAATTGGGCTGAAGAGCCTGTTTCCACACTGTATCACTCTGTGACCTTTATGACTCTATGTAGGGATAGTAAAGGCACTGGCTTTAATCTTACCCTTCACTGTTTAGAATCATCGAGTTGAACAGCACTAAAACACACCTTTTGGCCCACCACATCCATGCCAATCTTTTTGCCCATCTAAACTAATCCTGTTTGCCTACATTAGGACTGTATCGTAAGTCAAGAGGCTGAGGGGAAAACTAATAGAAGTATATAAAATTATGAGGCACAGATAGAGTGGATAGTCAAAATCTTGTTCCCATGGTGGAAATGTCATAGACTAGAGGGCATAGCCATAAGGTGAGATGGGGAAAAGTTTAAAGGAGAAATGTGGGGCGAGTCTTTTTACACAGAGGATGGTGGGTGGCTGGAATGCACTGCTGATATGATAGTGGTATTTACGAGGCTTTAGATAGGTACATGGATCTGCAGGGAATGGAGGGATATGGATCACGTGCAGGCAGAGGACATTAGTTGAACTTGCCATCATATTCGGCACAGACATTGTGGGCCAAAGAGCACTGTTCCTGTACTGTATTTTCCTATGTTTTACATAATCTCCCCCGTAGCTAAAGTCCTCCAGTCGAGGCAACATCCTGGTGATTCACCTCTGGGTCCAGGAGAAGCATATTTTTCCTTCACATCCTGAATACTGTGAGATAAAGCAGGCACAGGGCTTTGGTACTCCGATTGTGAACTCCCTGTAAAAGGTGAGGCGTACAGAGTTCAGCAGAATCTGTGCCATCAGCAAGTGGCCGAGTTCCAGGCTGCCACTGCCACTGCCAGCTTTAGGTGCTCCAGGGACTAGAGCACAAACAGCTCCTAAATGCGTCAAATACCTGCCATCGCTGCTTTTCTCGTATTTTAACTTCCTTGTCGATCAGCTGCTGCCGGTGCTGAGTCTCTTCCTGCAGCCTCTTCTCCAGCTGCTCCCTTCGGCCTCGCTCCTCTTCCAACGCCTGCTTCTTCACCTCCATCTCTCGCTCCTCCGGAAGGAGAAATAAACACCAGTCAAACATTCTCGCAGAAAAAATACATAATAATATTCACCACATGGAATGTGATACACTGCCACAGTGGTCCCTGTAAAATCCCCTCCAGCACTAACAATCATCGGGACTAATAACATTCACAGCCAGCATCAGAGTCAACAAGACCACTCCCAATAGCAGCCGGTGTTAGGTGGACGTTAGGTTTGCCATTGTTGGCCATGCTAAATGCACAACATGTGGGCTGTTCTGTGTACCTCTCCTCAGGAGACCATATGCTGTCTATGACTGCCATATAGGCCATATGCAGTCATATAGAGTCTCTGACTCTGTGGCAGATGATCATGGTTGTATGTCCTCTATTGTTGCACAACAACACAGGACATACACCCATAGTCACCTGCCACACAGCGTCATAGAGCTACAGCATGGAAACATGCCCTTGGACCTAACTTGTCCATGCTGACCAAGTTGGCATACTGGGCTAGTTCCATTTGCCTGCATTTGGCCCATAGCCCTCCTATCCACATATCTGTGCAAATGTCTTTTCAAAGTCATAGTTGTATCTGGTTCTAGATATTTTCTCTGGCAGTTAATTCCATTTACAGATTAACCCCGGAGTGAAAAAGGTGCCTTTGAGGTCCCCCTTGAATCTCTTCCCCTGCACCTTAAGCCTTTGCCTATCAGTTTTGGGTTTTCCTTTATGCTGGGAAAAGGTGTGTGAGTGCTCGCTTTATCTATGCCCCTCATAATTTTGTACACTTCCAACATTGCCAACATCTGCTAGTTTCCAGGCTTCAGTCTTTAGCTTCCAGTTTCACCATCTTAATGGCTGTCATCTACAGGGAGGAGCAACACCAGACGCCAAGTTGGAAAGGTTGCAATAAGTTCTGATAACCCACTCTCCAACCACTCCCAATGGTTCAGCACCTGGACCACCAGGTATTATTTGTCAAGCTTCCCATCTGCTTGCCGGCCCTGACACCATCAATTTCTTTCAGCATAAAATATGACCATGAAATCAACTTCATATTTGTGCAGGAAAGAGGAAGAGGCATTCATGTGTTCGCAGTATGAAATCACAGCAGCAACTTAGACAATAGACAATAGATGCAGGAGTAGGCCATACGGCCCTTCAAGCCAGCACCGCCATTCAATGTGATCATGGCTGATCATCCCCAATCAGTACCCCATCCCTGCCTTCTCCCCATATCCCCTGACTCCGCTATCTTTAAGCGCTCTACCTAGCTCTCTCTTGAAAGTATCCAGAGAACTGGCCTCCACCGCCCTCTGAGAGTGAGGCAGAGAATTCCACAGACTCACAACTCTGTGTGAAAAAGTGTTTCCTCATCTCCGTTCTAAATGGCTTATCCCTTATTCTTAAACTGGTTCTGGACTCCCCCTTAGTGTTGGAGACAAGAACTCACTCTGCTTTCGATCAGCCACGCCTTCTCAGCCTGCGCCTCCTTCAGCAAACGCTCCATCTCTTCCAGTTTGGCGATGTTGAACGTACTGGCGCTGCACAGGAGCACAAAAGATAAGTCGATACGTTGATGATTAACAATTAACCCATTCTGTCTGTGTTGGTCAAGAGGCAATCAACCTAGCCCCACCAACACTGGGTCCATTGCCCCACAGGTCACAGCTCTTCAAGTACAGCCTGGCTACTGTTTAAAAGATTAAACATAGAAACATAGAAACATAGAAATTAGGTGCAGGAGTAGGTCATTCGGCCCTTCGAGCCTGCACCGCCATTCAATATGATCATGGCTGATCATCCAACTCAGTATCCCGTACCTGCCTTCTCTCCATACCCTCTGATCCCCTTAGCCACAAGGGCCACATCTAACTCCCTCTTAAATATAGCCAATGAACTGGCCTCGACTACCCTCTGTGGCAGAGAGTTCCAGAGATTCACCACTCTCTGTGTGAAAAAAGTTCTTCTCATCTCGGTTTTAAAGGATTTCCCCCTTATCCTTAAGCTGTGACCCCTTGTCCTGGACTTCCCCAACATCGGGAGCAATCTTCCTGCATCTAGCCTGTCCAACCCCTTAAGAATTTTGTAAGTTTCTATAAGATCCCCTCTCAATCTCCTAAATTCTAGAGAGTATAAACCAAGTCTATCCAGTCTTTCTTCATAAGACAGTCCTGACATCCCAGGAATCAGTCTGGTGAACCTTCTCTGCACTCCCTCTGCGGCAATAATGTCCTTCCTCAGATTTGGAGACCAAAACTGTACGCAATACTCCAGGTGTGGTCTCACCAGGACCCTGTACAACTGCAGTAGAACCTCCCTGCTCCTATACTCAAATCCTTTTGCTATGAAAGCTAACATACCATTCGCTTTCTTCACTGCCTGCTGCACCTGCATGCCCACTTTCAATGACTGGTGTACCATGACACCCAGGTCTCGCTGCATCTCCCCTTTTCCTAGTCGGCCACCATTTAGATAATAGTCTGCTTTCCTGTTTTTGCCACCAAAATGGATAACCTCACATTTATCCACATTATACTGCATCTGCCAAACATTTGCCCACTCACCCAGCCTATCCAAGTCACCTTGCAGTCTCCTAGCATCCTCCTCACAGCTAACACTGCCCCCCAGCTTAGTGTCATCCGCAAACTTGGAGATATTGCCTTCAATTCCCTCATCCAGATCATTAATATATATTGTAAATAGCTGGGGTCCCAGCACTGAGCCTTGCGGTACCCCACTAGTCACTGCCTGCCATTGTGAAAAGGACCCGTTTACTCCTACTCTTTGCTTCCTGTTTGCCAGCCAGTTCTCTATCCACATCAATACTGAACCCCCAATGCTGTGTGCTTTAAGTTTGTATACTAATCTCTTATGTGGGACCTTGTCGAAAGCCTTCTGGAAGTCCAGATACACCACATCCACTGGTTCTCCCCTATCCACGCTACTAGTTACATCCTCGAAAAATTCTATAAGATTCGTCAGACATGATTTACCTTTTGTAAATCCATGCTGACTTTGTCCAATGATTTCACCACTTTCCAAATGTGCTGCTATCCCATCTTTAATAACTGACTCTAGCAGTTTCCCCACTACCGATGTTAGACTAACTGTTCTGTAATTCCCTGTTTTCTGTGGGGTTACGTTTGCTACCCGCCAATCCTCAGGAACTACTCCAGAATCTAAAGAGTTTTGAAAGATTATTACTAATGCATCCACTATTTCTGGAGCTACTTCCTTAAGTACTCTGGGATGCAGCCTATCTGGCCCTGGGGATTTATCGGCCTTTAATCCATTCAATTTACCCAACACCACTTCCCGGCTAACCTGGATTTCACTCAATTCCTCCAACTCCTTTGACCCGCGGTCCCCTGCTATTTCCGGCAGATTATTTATGTCTTCCTTAGTGAAGACGGAACCAAAGTAGTTATTCAATTGGTCCGCCATATCCTTGTTCCCCATGATCAACTCACCTGTTTCTGACTGCAAGGGACCTACATTTGTTTTAACTAATCTCTTTCTTTTCACATAGCTTCTGCCTTCCTCCTCCCTTTCAAAGCCCTCCACCAGAACTTTATGGGAGGTGACACCACGTTGATGGAGGGAAGTCCCACAATCTAAATTAGATTGGCAAAAACACCCAATGGCCCACGTGAGAGGCTGTGAGGAAGGAGCAGGAGAGAGCAGTTCTAATTTAGATTAGTTTATTATTGTCTACACCAGGGTGCCATGAAATTCCTTGTTTGGATGAAGCTCAGAGAGTGCGCAGTAAACTTGGTAATGACAGAGACAACATGTACAAAGACTGAATGTGAAATCTGAAGTAGTGGAAAAAAAGCACACAAGTGCAATGACAGAATAACCAAATGAGGTAGAGTTAAGAGTAATATTATGTGGCAGCTCCTCCGGAAAGGAAGTGTGAAAGAGAAGTCTAATAGTAGTGGGGGTTAATTGTTTAGTGAAAGGTATTATTTAGTGAAATTTACTAAATGAAGTACAAGCAGTCCCTGGGTTATGGAAGACTTGACTTGCAGTAATCTGACTTTATAAATGTTTTTATGTCAGAAAGAAGTTTGGCTGCTTTTCACGATATTGAACTATTTTCTTCCAAACCCGAAATTATCGATAATGTTCAACTGTGAAAAGAATGCAGCAGCCAGGTGTTAAAATCAGTGGATGCTGTCAGTCCCATAACTTCGTTTACTCATATCAACAAAAGAATTGGGAATGTGACCACTCTACACAAAAAATTGATATTTCTTCCCCAGGTCAAACAACATTTAAAAAATATTTCTAGCGAAATTCTTAGTTTGAACATCAGTTAAGATTAAAGTCAGAAGCTGTCGATAGTTTAAATGCAGCAATACAATTGATGGCATTTTTAAATAGAAATCAATTAATCATTAATAATCATTTACATTATACTCAACAAAATTTGCTGCCCTTCTGCTGCCAAGGTATTTTGTCTTTCCTTATCCATATGTCAAATTGTAATATCTACGTGGTTTTGGGAGAAATTGCAGTGAAATTACAAAGATATCGACTTGCGGACAGTTCTCAGGAACAGAATCCTTATGTAACCTGGGGACTGGCTGTATTCCAGAGATCAGTGGAAGGAAATACATTTACCGAGTTCTGCAGAAAGGCGGGCGTGTGGGTTGAAATTGGTGTAAAGAGTAAGCACAGGTACAATGGATTGTCCGACCTCTATGTTAAAGATCTATGCTACACTGAATCTCCCAGTGGAATTCAATGCACAAGAGCAACGGCTGAATTTAGACATGCTTAATCCATCCACTGGGGAGCGATACAAGTCACCACTTACTGACAATGCAAAGAACGCCGTGAACAGCTCCTGCCTCTTGGAGGGGTGGGAGGAATCAGAAGGATTATGGAGCTGAGCCGTGGGGAGGAGTTCTAGGCTTTAAATGATGAAATATCAAAGTCAAAACATGGATGGAACTGTGTGGCAGGTGATAGAGCTGCTGCCTCAAAACTCTAGTGACCCAGGTTCAATCCTGACCTCAGATTGTGTGCTGTCCATGTGGAGTTTACACGTTCTCCCTGAGACCGCGTGGGTCTCCTTCGGGTTCTCCAGTTTCCTCCCACATTGCAACGATATGTGGGTTGATAGGTTATACTTGGTTACTTTAATGCACCTGGTATGTAGGCGAGTGGTAAAATGTGGGGGAGGTTTATAGGTACGTGGGGATTAGTATAGGTTTAGTGTAAACGGGTGGTGATGATTAGGCTCGTTGAGGGACAGACCCTATTTTATCCTGTTTGATACTTTGACCAGTCTCTGCCTCTGATCAGCCTCTGCTCATTGTAATTATTCTTTTGATTTATTTATTGGATCTGGGTCTCAATAGCAATGGAATCTGATCAGGAGAGGTGATAAGGGAGGGATGGTGGGCAGATGGGAGCAGAAGGAGGATGGTATCGGGTGGATTGAGTGTATGGGTGAATGATACATGGAATTACGTGGCTTCTAGCCACAGATACAAATCTGTTTTGAAGGTTTATTCGTACTGGTTATGACACTTGGCTCAATATAAATGTGGTGGCTGAATAGACAATGTGGCAAGTTTCTGAGGCACTCAAAATAAGGGAGGAAATGTATCAAATTTGGCTCAAATTTTGTTTTAAAAAAAGTTATGTGATTCAGATTCAGATTCAACTTTAATTGTCATTGTCAGTGTACAGTAGAGACAACGAAATGCAGTTAGCATCTCCCTGGAAGAGCGACATAGAATATGAGCAATAAATACATCTATTTTCATGCGTCTCAGCATTTCCTCCCATCTCAGCATTTCTCAGTGCTTTACAACCAGTAGCGTACTTTTGAAGTGAAAATCTAAAAAAATGCATTTACTGGAAACACTCAGCAGGTCAGGCAGCATCTGTGGTAGGAGAAACAGAGTTGACAGATCAGGCTGAAGATCCTTTGTTGGAACTCCATGTCACTTCTCACGGGTGCAGCCTCACTTGCTCAGTATTGCAAGTACAGACAGTATTATCGGACAGAAAACACAGGGCGACACTTTCTGCACAGTAAGGTCCAGCAATTCCCTTCCCTTTCCCCCCCCCACCCTTATCTACCCAGCTCTTCCCCCACCCATATCAACTAGTTCCTTTCCCTTCCTCCAGCTCATCCATCCACTCATTACTCACCTCTCCCTATTCTCCTTTCCTCCTTAGGCCCCTATTTTCCTTTCCTTCCCACTCCTCCCACAGCCGCATTCTCATCTACCCCACCATCCCACTGACTGGTTCTACCTTTCGTATCAGATTCCACCACCAGGTTCAGGAGCAGTTACTTTCCTTCAACTATCAGGTACCTGAACCAACCTGCACAACCCTAACCCTACCTCAGCAACGGAACACTATGGACCTCCTCTTGCACTCCCATGGAGTTTTTTTTCTAATTGTGTTTGTAAATGCATTTTTTTTACTGTCTTGCAGAATTTATGTATAATGTCCGTTTTTGTGTGTTATTGGAGTCTATCTGCTTGTGATGCTGCTGCGAACATGATTTTCATTGTAACTGTACTTGTGCAGATGACAACACACTTGACTCAACTTGATATTTGCATCTCTTTGTCTGCTCCACTTGTCACTCCCAGCCTTGGATGCTATCACCAACCCCCTCTCCCTGACTCATCCTCCAATCAATCCCTCTCACTTAGTAGCTCTTGCCCCACTGCTTGCTCCCACCTTTCTCTACCAGCCATCTCCCCTCCACTCCATCAGTCTGAAGAAGGGTCACGGCGATATGGTGGGGCAGAGGCAGAGTTGCTGCCTTACAGTGCTTGCTGCACCGGAGACCCGGTTCGATCCCGGCTCTCTGATCTCCGATCTCTGTGCTGTCTGTACAGAGTTTGTACGTTCTCTCCGTGACCTGCGTGGGTTTTTTCCGGGATCTTTGGTTTCCTCCCACACTCCAAAGACATACAGGTTTGTAGGTCAATTGGCTTGGTAGAAGTGTAAATTGTACCTAGTGTGTGTAGGATAGTGTTAGTGTGCGGGGACCACTGGTCGGTGCGGACTCATTGGATCGAAGGGCCTGTTTCCGCACTGTATCTCTAAACAAAACTCAACTAAAGGGTCCCGACCAAATCACCGTCTGTCCATCTCCCCTCACAGATGCTGCCTCACCCAATGGGTTCCTTTAGCAGTTTGTTTTTTGCTCAAAATTCCAGCAACTGCAGTGTCTGGTGTCTCCAATAATGACCACTATCTGGCTTTCTGCAGGTTAAAGGGCCATCACTAGTCATGGTCATCAGGAGAACTCCCCTACTCCTGGTACCATAGACCGTCTCTTCTGAAAGACAGTTCCAGTCCAAAGTGTTCATCTGGATTAAACCTTCCTGGAATAAATAAATCGGGAAAAGCTTTAAATTACCCTGATTGTAATATTAAAAACCACCCTGCATGTTAGTGTGAGTGCCATGGTATTAAAAGTACTGATAACTTTTGATAACAAGCAGTGTCACTTTTTTAAAAAAAAGGACACAAAGAGCTGAGTAACTTAGCGGATCAGTCAGCATCTTTGGAGAACATGGATAGGTGACCTTTCGGGTTGGGACTGCTCTTCAGTCTGATTGTTGGGGGGGATGGGAAGTTGGAAGAGAGAAGGGGCAGGACAAAGCCTGGCAAGTGATAGGTGGATGCAGGTTAGGGGATGGTTTTGATAGGCAGATGATCTATTAATGGGCGATTAGGCGATTTTTCAGGTGACTGCCGGCGACTGTCAAGTTGCCGCAGTTGCCTGAGAAACCGACAACTGGAACGGCGACTGTCAGAGTGGAACACGCACACACACACATCGCTTCCTTCACCAGCCCCTTATGCAGGCGGGGGACATGGCAAGTGGGGGGAGCGCTGTCTGAGTGAAATTCACACAGTGCAAAGCCAATGTGATACAAACACACACCGCGATGAACAGGAAGGTTGGCGCTGTAATTATGACTGCTAAAGCACAGTGTACGGTAAGTCCTTTAAAAGAGAAAGGGAGAAGGAGTGGAGACAACTTTTAAGAGGCCAGAGATACATGGCTGTGAAGCTCGGCGGACATTAACATTACCGGTCAGTTATCCTTGGTTCTGAAAACTACTGCTTACGTTTTTTTTCCCAACAAGCCAATGAAATTCACCGGTCAGCACCGGCTACAACCTACGAGAACCTTCGACCTCCTGGCGACCCACCTAGGGCTCGAGAATTCTCGCTACTCTCAATGGCGGCTTTATTCTAGTCGCTGCTAATTTTTCAACATGTTGAAAAATTTGCGGCGACCATTATGAGGTCGCGACTAGTTCCCAGAATGCGGGAACTCCTCACGACCATGAAGGTGACTCCCTGGCAACCACCCGCGAACATGTGGCGACTGTATAGTCTCCTGCAGTCACCTAAAAAGTTGCCTAAGTGGGACAGGCCCATAAGTTCCTTTGTGGCATCAGGCTGACTAAATGGGAACAAGAATAACATTAGCTGAATAGTAATATTGTAGTTTAGTGAAACTGCCATACTTGAAAAGATGTTAAGGAGGAAACGGCAAGCAGCATTAAACCTCCGTTCCTTAATTTAAAAGTCAGTGAAAGCCAGACTGGCCCATTTGGCTGCCAGATCTCATTATATTACTCACAACCAGCTTGTTGATGCTTCTGGCAGCTTCAAAGCATAACCTACAATGATTAACACCATACTTGTCCTGTTAAAATACTTTCATTTGAAAGAGTCTGGTGTTTGGAGACAAGAGTTGATTGTGTCAAAATTATAGCTCAAAATTGCCTGAAGCTGGCTTTGCACACAGGATCCACATCTAATTATCAGGGAGCACCTGGTACTAACCGCACATCACAAAGTGGTTTCAATCACCTCACAGGGGTTTAAACATTCCCACAGAGTTTATTACAATTTAGCAGGTCCTAAACAAATGAACAAATATGATTCATTAAACACCACCTTAAGGGCCTGTCCCACTTTCATGATCTAATTCACGACCTCTGCCGAGTTTGCCCTTGACATACTCGCAGCATGGTCGTCACGAGGTCGTAGGAAGGTCATAGGAGGTCGTAGCAGGGCGTGATGGTAGGTACTCGTGGCATCAAGTAGGTTGGGGCGTTTTTCTAGCCTGATGAAAAATGTCCACGAGTAAAAAAGGTCGGGAATTAGGTCGTGATAGTGGGACAGGCCCTTCAGTGTTATCACATTTAGCTGTGGTTAGAGTCTAATTGCATTCTCCATCAGCGAGAAGCTTCAAGCTTGAAAGTTAGGGCAGTTGACTATCCGGACAAAATGTGATGAGTGTAGCAGCTTATTTATCAATTGCGCTGCATAGAACTACTGATTGTTCAACAAAAGTGTATTTTGAAACTGCTGGAGGAGCTCAGTGGGTCAGGCACATTTGTGGAAGGAATGAACAGATGATGTTTCAGCTCGGGACTTTTCGAAGACTGTATTTTTAAACTTGCTTCCTTCAGCGACCCCTTAAATCAGTTATCTTTAATAATGTCACACATCACGGAAACAGACTCTTCGGCCCAACTTGTTTTTGCTGACCAAGATGCTCCATCTAATCCAGTCCCATTTGCTTGCGTTTGGCCCATTTCCTTCTAAATCTCTCCTATTCATATTCCTGTCTAAATGTCTTATAAATGTTGTTATTGTACCTGCCTCAACTATTCCATCTGGTAGTTCATTCCATTTACCCACCTATGTGAAAAGATTGCCCCTCAGGTTTCTATCAAATCTTTCCCTTCTCACCTTAAACCTTTGCCCTCTAATTCTGAATTCCTTTACCCTTGGAAAAAAGACTCTGCATTCGCTCTATCTATTCCCCTCATGATCACAAACCAAAGCAGTACACACACCCTGATATATACTAATGGCACTGAAATAGAGATGGTTGCAAGCTTCAAGTTCCTTGGAATAAATATCACCAGCAATTTGCCCTGAACCAGCCACATCAAAGCAATGGCCCAGTAAGCACACCAATGCCTCTACTTCCTTACAAAGTTTAGGAAGTTTGGTATGTCCCCAACAACCCTCATTAACTTCTGCAGATGCATCATAGAAAGCATTTTATTGGGATGCATCGGAGCATGATTTGGGAACAGCCCCATCCAAGACCACAAGATATTGCAGTTGTGGACACAGCATGCCAACGCCTTCTTCGCCACTCTATCTACCTGTGAAGGCTCTTGCAGGAAACTCTGTATTTGTACTCCTAGATCCCTGTGCTCTAAAACACTCCCCAGGGCTCAACCATTTACTGTGAAAGTCCTGCCCTGGTTTGACTTCCCACAATGCAATAACTCCATTTGTCATTCCTCGGCCTACATGCCCAGCTGATCAAGACCCTGTTGTAACTCTTCATAGCCATCTTCATTGTCTATGATACCACCTATTTAATTGTCATCTGCAAAAAAAAACGAATCATGCCTTGTATATTCCCATCCAAATCATTGACTTAGATGACAAACAGCAATAGGCTCAGCACTGATCCCTGATGCACAGGACCAGTCATAGGCTTCCTGTCTTATTTACTAATCATGCCTTGTATATTCTTTCTCTGAAAACAATCTCATCTCCAGCCTCTTTTTCCTCTCCAAAGTCCTGGACAATGTAGAGGGACTGGACAATATCAAGTCCTGTCCGTTCACACGTCCTACAGAAACAGCTTTCACATCATGTTATACCTCTATGTGACTGAGAGTAGATACATTATCCCCGCTTATCCTGCTACACCAGTCTGCAATCTGTGATAGAGCCGATCAAATATGTCCAGCCTTTAAAGGCAGGTTAAAGCATGACCACTCACAGTGGTTCCATGAAAGCGGGAGATACACCAGTTGTCAGATTCAGAGGAGGGCAGTGATCTCAGAGGAGTGTGGAACCAAGGGATGAGGGCACAGGACATTTCTTGGCACAACAAGATGGGAGCGAGTCTTGCATGAGTCACAAGACCGGCCCAGATGTTTGGATAAACTCAGATTTTCAGAGGAAGGCCAGCCAGGAGTGCAGCTGAGGGGTGATGGGTGCACAAATGGGGCTTCAATAGCAGGGAGCTGAGGTGAAGGGTTAGCAGACAGTCATAGAGTGATACAGTGTGAAATAGGCCCTTCGGCCCAACTTGCCCACACCGGTAAACATGTCCCACCTACACAAGTCCCACCTACCTGCGTTTAGCCCATATCCCTGTAAACCTTTCCCATCTATGTACCTGTCTAAATGTTTCTTTAACGTTGAGATAGTACCTGCCTCAACTACCTCCTCCGGCAGCTTGTTCAATACACCTACCACCCTTTGCGTGAAAATGTTACCCCTCAGGTTCCTATTAAATCTTTCCCCCCCACCTTAAACCTATGTCCTAATGTTCTACGTCCCTGTCCACTCTTATTCCACTGCAGGTTATTGGCCCAAGGAGGTACCACGCATGGGGGAGAAATCGCACCAAGAAACGTTTACCTAGAAATGTTGTCGGGGGAACAAGCAGATAGGTTGGTGTCCACACTGTCGGAGCTGTCCAAGCTGAGGGCATCAAAGGCACTGTCTTTGTAGCCGTTGTCAGTACAAAGGGAGCGATCCATCCCCGTGCTGCTCTGATCCTGGGCTTTCACCCTCTGTTCCTCACTGGCACGGTGATGCTGGGGTCCTGTGGGCACAACAGAGCAACGTCTCAGTCAGTCTAAGTGGTGAACCAGGCATGAAACAGACCAACGCTGACATTAGGGCTCATGCCTACCAGCCCCACTTAGAAGCTAAATGGTAATTGTGGAGATGCTCCAGAATCCATTGATTAGCACGGAAAATAATGTAACCACAATCCAGCCTCATACCCAAAAACCCAGCAAGTTGCCAACAATCATTTGATCTCGACTTTATTGACTTGAAGCAGCACAGAAACAGCCCCTTTATCCCAACTCATTCATGCTGGTCAACATATCTCCACGAGCTAATCCCAGTTGCATGTATTTGACTGATAATGCCCAAAATCTTTACAATCCAGTCTCCTATTCAAATGTCTTTAGAACAGTTTTCTTGAAATCTGCATAAATTATATCAAAAGACACCTCCTTGTCTACCAGTCAGGTATCTCCTCAAATATAATTCACTGATAACAATGGCCTTCACAATGATGGCAATGACACTTCACCTTTCCACCTGGATCAGTTCATCTCACATTGCTCAACCCTTCACCACAGGAGTTTCCTGAATTGATCCTTTCATGACTAACATTGCTGGTGTTCAGCATGACTTTCTATGACTATTCTAGGTTCCATCCCTGGAAATAGTCACAAAAAGCTGGGGTAACTCAGCGGGTCAGACAGAGGAACCTAATGGGCCTGTCCCACTTACACGACTTTTACGGCGACTGTCGACACCCGTGCTAGGTCATTGCAGGTTGCCAAAATGTTCAACATGTTGAAAATCCAGCGATGATCAGAAAGATGCTACGACTCTTTGGGCGACTGAGGAGACTACTCACGACCATACAGGCGACACCCCGGCGACATGTCGTGGGGTGAAGCCTGTATGGTCGCGAATAGTCACCCAAAGAGTCGTACCTTGTTCTGGTCACCGCTGGATTTTCAACATGCTGAAAATTTTCGGTGACCTGCAATGATTTATGACGGGTGCCGAAAAATTTGTGTAAGTGGGATAGGCCCACTAGGCTGCAGGTACATAGTTCCATGAAGGCACCAACACAGGTGGACATGGTGGTGAAGAAGACATTTGGCACTCTGGCCATCATCTGTCCGGGTATGAAGTGTGCACGTTATCATAGGTTTCCTCCGAGGACTCCAGTTTCTTTCCACCTCGCAAAGATGTTGGAGTGTTGTTGGACGATGTAATTTCTCCCTGGTGTGTAGGTTAGTGGTAGAGTCTGGGGAATGTGATGAGATCGTGAGGAGAATAAAATGGGATTAATGTAGGATTAGGGTATATGGGTATCTGCACAGACTCGGTGGGCCAGTGCCTATTGCAGTAATCTCTTGATTACTAATGGGAAGCCTAAAGCTTTCATCTTCTCATTACCACAGACTCTGTTCAATTGACCGCCATCACCATCTCCATCCCAGTGCCCAACAACTGTTAGAAGCTAAACCAGACTGACCTGAGATGAACAAATTGCTACAGGCCACGGTGATGAGATTTCTCTGCTTATCTGACATCCTTTTGTCTCATTTTCAACTCTGGTCTTTGTCATTTACTCCACCCAACTGCTAATCACCCCCCCCCCCCCCCCCCTACCTGCATTCACCTATCATTTGTCAGACTTTTCCCGACCCCCTCCATCCTCTTTTAGCTTTCTCCCCCCCTACTTCACTCAGTCTGAACAAAGGTCCTGACTTGAAACATCGTCATCCACTTCATGTTCATAAGTTATTGGAGCAGAATTAGGTCATCTTCCTTTCTACCAATTCAACTTGCAAATTAACCTTTTGGGAATCTAACACTAGCACTCTCAAATCGATTTCTGAATCCTCTCCCCATTTAGAAAATAGTTTATATCTTTATTCCTTCTACCAAAGTGCATGACTGCACACTTTGCTACGCGGAATTCCATCTGCCTCTTCTTTGCCCACTCTGCCAACCTGTCCAAGTCTTTCTGCAGACTACCTGCTTCCACCCTACTTCCTCTACACTACCTGCCCCTTCACCTATCTTCGTATCATCCGCAACCTTGGCCACAAAGCTATCAATTCTATCATCTAAATCATTGATATACAATGTGAAGAGTGGCGGACCCAACACTGACCCCTGCAGAACACCACTAGTCACCAGCAGTCAACCAGAAAAAGCGCCCGTTATTCCCACTCTTTACCTTTTGCCACTCAGCCAATCTTCTATCCATGTTAGTGTCTTCCCTCTCATACCATGAGCTTACACTTGTTTAGCAGCCTCACATGCAGCATTTTATCAAAGGACTTCTGAAATCTCCGTTCACTATCTTGCTATTTACTTCCTCAAACAGATACTGCCTGAGCTACTGACTTGGTTTAAAAAAATCTGCCAGGCAGATAAATAGAAACTCGGTGTGCGGCACGAGTCCCACACAATGACACTGAAAAGCCACTCGCCGTTGTGAAACCACTGGTGTAAGAGACCGTGTATTGGTGGTAAAAAAGGTTCGGCTCCCTTAGCTCAGGTTTAAATATTTCAGATCTAGAGTCCAAGACATTCTTAAGAAGAATTGTAAGAATGGGACCGCTACGCTCCTGAGAGCTGAGGCCGCACGTCAAGAACTGAGAAACGTCCCATACTGTGATGTTGAGAGATTGGATTATCCTTAATTCACCAATAATGCTTTTGAACAATATCTCAGTCTGGCATACATTTTAGACCAACATCTAGAAACAGTTACACTTTCGGGCCTGCGCGGCAGATGGTTTGAGGGATTTTTTCCTGCCTGCTTTTACATGGGCCACCCTCACGTAATGCACTCTCCCCTCCAGCCCCCCCCATTACACAGTACCCTCGTTGAGAACCTGTCCACCAGGGTGGCTGCTTGTAAGGCTATAGTCCATTGCATGCATCACAGCAATCAACCATGCCCACTCAACCACAACGCAACCTACTGCCACAGCATCAGCCCCGTTACCAGCCCGCATGAGTTTACTTTGTTCCTTCCATGTCAAAGCATTTACCTTTTCTGTGATTCCCCTTGGAATGTGATGCCGATCCTAGAAATATTTGCAAAATGAAATAAAATCAGAACAAGGAACTCTGAGTGACTATTGGAAACTATGTTACGAATTGGTCTAGAGTGGTTTCATATCACATGAGAGGATTTAATGAATGAAGCAATACAAGCACGGTTCTGTGTTCTGGAACCTAGTTGTGTACGCCATGTATGAACACTAAGGCCACGGACTATATGCCACATGGTACTGTGATTGCAAGGCCCACATCTGCTAGACATCTCCCATTCTATGGAGAGCCTTTGATTAACTAAGCCTTGCATCAAGCCGTGACTGCCTCTGGTAACATTTATAATCACACTTCGTCTATCACTCCGATTAGTGTAGAAGCGTGTGAGCAAAGGCCTCTGTAGCAGGTTGAGTGGGAAAGACCTGCTCCACAGTGTGGAGGTAGGGCCCTGCAGTGTTATACTCATGCTCCACCTCTGTCCCGTGAGAATTTCTGGCCCATTGTGCTTCACACTACATTCAAAGTCTATTTTCTGAGACTTTCTGCTCTTTGGAAAATGTATTAGAAAGAAAGCAGGCAGTTGCTAGCCAGAAGTATTTTTACAAATCCACAACCTTTGCATACATGTTAAGTTTATCAGAGTATCTCATAGATTCACAGAATCATACAACATGGAAACAGGCCATTCGGCCCAACTCGTCCATGGTGACCAAGATGCCCGCCTACGCCACTCTAATTTGCCTGCATTTTAACTCTTTAAACCTTTCCTCTGTATCTGTCCAAATGTCTTTTGAATGTTGTAATTGTACCTGCTTCTACCACTTTCTCTGGCAGCTTGTTCCATATCCTCACCACCCACTGTGTAAGAAACTTGTTACCCCAATTCCCTATGAATCTTCCCCTCCCAAACCTCCTAAACCTCTTCCCTAGTTTTAGATTCCCCTATGCTGGGAAAATGATCCTAACTATCTACTGTACCCCACTCAGTTTAATCAACTTTCAGAGTAAAGTTCCTTCTGTCAACTGTTTCTTCATTGTCTTTAGGCACCTACCACTGCATGTTTTCAACATTGTGTCTGGTGCTTTTAGCAAAATCTGTGCTGTTATTTTTGCTGTTTGCAAAGTTCAACTCCAAGAATCTGGAAGGAAATTCTTAAGGATCCTGTTCAAGGAACATGTTTTCCGACTGGGCCCTGGAGAATTAGTTGTTTCCTTTGCTCTGCAGCTGGATATTTCTGGGTTAATGACCTAGTATTTAAACACCATATAAACGCAATGATTTTCTGCCTCAGTTTCTGCCTCTCTCATTCATCTCTCTAAAATGAAGATAAACCAACTGATCGCCGAGTTCAATGAAACTGGGGATATTAGTGGATTAATTTGCAGTGTCCAATATTGCTGGCAAAAACAGGGTCCATTAACAGTGGGCAATTCAGCTCACCAGGAGATAATTGAACCCATATTGCCCTCAGTGTCCACTGGCACCTTACAAAATGCCCAGAAATCAACATCAGGGGAACAACAGTGCAGAAAATGGCCCTGGGATAGAGTGTTGCACAGAGCAGTGCTATTGATTTTTATAGTCAGTTCACGGACTTGCCAACTGGCCGTCACTCTGCGGCCTGGAATAGTGTGTGTACATGTTTATATGGAGAGGTTGCTTGAATATTTCAAGGAGAAGCTCCTCACATTTTGGTTGCATTTCAGCCCTACGATCCTGATCTTTGGTCACCTGATATAGAGGGTGTGGGTCGGTCGGGGATCTCTTTGTTGGTTTGTTGCTGGGCTTGGCCAAGATGGTCATTCACAGATCCAGGCACCGATCCAGAGTTCTGCCTGAATTGAATGCCTGCCCTCTTGTGGGCTTATGTCCATGCCCATGTAACCCTGTAGAGGGAGAATACCGTGTCCACGGGAGCTATGGAGGCCTTCTGTGAACAGTGGATGGTGATATCATATGCTTGTTTGCAAACTGCATGAATAGCAGTTTTGATTAATGTAACACTATGCTCATTATGACTATGGAATAAAAGCTCGTTAGGGAAAAAAACAATGTGCGGACAGAAAGAGGAACAATAGCCATCAGTTTTCAGCTGTTGAAGAAGTGCAAATTCTTTCAGAATCAAGTCTACCCTTCCAGCCACTGGTGGAACAGAGCAGTTGGAGGAATCGGTACCCGGACGGGGCGTCGAAGGACGAGAAGCTGAAGCGAAGAAGTGGAAGCCAAGATACCGAACGGAAATGCGGCAAAAAGCCAAATAACCGAATAGTCACGACGCCGAAAAGCCAAATAAAAGACATGACGTCTCCGGGGATGGGATTTGTCCGAAACCTTGTCACCGATTGGTCCATGATGTGATGGCCGCGGGGGTCTGGACCAAAAGCTGACAAGGTCGCGGATAAATCCCGTCCCCGGAGACGTCATGTCCGTTATTTGGGTTTTCGGCGTTGCGACGGTTCAGTTATTTGACTTTTCGGCCTTGCGCCCGTTCGGTTTTTTGGCTTTTCGGCCTTGCGCCCGTTCGGTTATTTGGCTTTTCGACATAGTTTCCGTTCGGTATCTTGGCTTCCACTTCTTCGCTTCGGCTTCTCGTCTTTCGACGGCCCGTCCGCACACGGGAGGAATCAACAGGATTTTCCCATTTCCCACAGCACCTCCCCATGCAACTGCAGGAGATGCAACACCTGCCCCTCCACCATCCAGCGACTGAAACTGACCTTCCAGGTGAAGCAGTGCACCTCTTCCAGTCTGATGAGTGCATTCAGTGCTCCCACATTGGAGAAACCAGACACTGATTGAACAACCACTTTGGGGCACCTGTGTTCAGTCAGCAGGGAGGACCCTAAGTTTCTTGCTACCTGCCACCCATCCTACTCTGGTCTGTCTGTCCATAGCCTCCTCCACTACCGTGGTGAGGCCTGAGGTAGCCTAACAGGACAACATCCTATCTGCTGTTGGGCAGATTGCAACCTTCTGAGTGAACACAATTCTCAAATCGCTCACACCATTTTTATGTTTTATGTTAAATTCTAAAGTGTTGTGTTTATTTTATTTGTGTGCTGCATGGTAACTCAAATTTCACTGCACCAAATGGTGTCTGTGACAATAAATGTCCTTTGTCCATTTCTCATTTACAGGCTTATGAACCTTTCAACCCAGTTTCTGCAAAACCCCTCCTCTGTTCTGTCTCGATCCGTCTCCCTGTCCTACATTTCCCTCCTCCACCTGATCCACTGTGAAAACTGTGACCCCTTCAGTTTTGGAGGAGGGTCCCTAATCCAAAATGTTGACTGCTTTCTCATTCACAGGTGCTATCTGACTGGCTGAGTTCTTCTTTTTAGTCCGCTCTGCCTCGAGAAAGAGATTTCTGAAGGAGCTGCAAATCCTATGGCTGAGTCATGGAGTTAAACAGCACGAAAACAGGCCCTTTATCCCAACTCGTCCATGCTCACTAATATACCCATCTAAGTAAGTCCCATTTGTCTGTGTTTGGCCCTTATCCCTCTAAACCATTCCTGTGCACGCACCTGTCCAAATGTCCTTCAGGTGCTGTTATTGTACCTGCCTCAATTACTTTCTCTGGCAGCTCATTCTATATACCCACCACTCTTTGTGTGAAAAGGTTGTCCTTCCGGTTCCTGCTAAATCTTTCCCCTCTCATCTTAAACCTATGGCCTCTACTTTTTGAGTTATGATTTTGTATACTTATAAAAACTCATCCCTCAGTCTCTTATTTTCAAGGAATAAAATCCTGGCCTGTCCAACATCTCCCTATAACTCAGTGCCTTGAGTGTTGGCAATATCCTTGTAAATCTTTTCTGCACTCTTTCCAGTTTAATGGCATATTTCCTGATTGGAAACGTGACAGAAGCCTTGTGGTAGGGCAGACACAGCACATTACAGACACAAAAACACCGCGAGGCAGATGGCAATCCGTACCTTTTTTTGATTTCCCTGCAGACAAGAGAAAGGTTGGACAGGTTAGCTGGTGACATCAGTGAATTTAGAATGCAGAGGTGTAAGGCGAACTGACAAGGCTGAATGCAGAAAGCAGAGGGACATGCAGAGAAAGATTAAACAAAGGCACCCAAGTGCCACAGGCATCACCACACCAGCCTGGCAGAAGCAACATGCTTCATGTTGGTAGCATTTCACCTGACCTCCCAAACATCTTAGGACTTAAATCTGAATAAATCGGTTACATGAGAATGCAAAAGGCTGCCACTGCAAGTAGATGATTGATTGATGCCTAGAGCAACATCAGCGAATTTGAACTCTTGTTTATGATCCATGCCAACACCGTCAGTGAAGACTGTCTCGGTGGGATGGGATGGCTACACGAGGGAACATCCAGCGATAAACCAGCCCCGCAACCCAAACACACAACCCCCCACAAACACACTTCAAGCTTGCATCACGTGACAGAACAGCGGCACAGCACAGAGTGCTCCAACAACCTTGATTCAATCCTGACCCTGGAGTCTTTTCTGCGTGGAGTTGGCACGTTCTCCGTGTGACCATGTGGGTTTCCTCCGGGTGCTTCGATTTCCTCCCACACCACAAAGACGTGAGGGTCACTGCAAATTTCCCCTTGAGTGTGGATGGAGGATAGGACCGGTGGGAGTTGTTGTGAATGTGAGAGTCAATGGGGAAAGAATTTCTGAGGGCAAAAAAACAATCTGTTGGAGGAACTCGGCAGGACAGGCAGCAGCTGTGATGGAAAGTGGACAGACCCTGTTTTGGGTCAAATTCCTTCATCTGGACTGAAAGAGTGGAGGAGGAGGAGGCAGCATAAAGAGGTGAAGGGGGAGTGGGACAAGAGCTGACAAGCAATAGGTGGATCCAGATGAGGAAGGGTGGATTGGTGGGAGGACTCAGGTAGGGGAGGGTGTGTGAAGGTAGTGACAGGGCGTAGGGACAGAGATGGAGGTAACAAGAGGCTGCAGATGATGGAATCTGATGGGAGATGAAGCTGGAGTATGGGACCAAATGAGGGAGGAGGGAACAGTGGGGGGAGGGGACCCAATAGAGGTCTGTCGGTGATGGGCGTATGGAGTGGGTGGGAAGGAAACTGGGCGAGAGGAGGTAGTGCGTTAGTGAAAAAGAATACGAGTGAGAGGCTTTGGATGGATAGGGGGCCTGAAGGGGGCAGGATACCTGACGTTAGAAGGTTCATGACATTGGGTTGTAGACCACCCAGCAGAACATGAGGTGCTGTTCTTCTCATTTGCATTTGGTCTCACCGCGGCAATGGAGAAGGCCGAGGTCAGTGTGGGAATGGGAAGGGAAATTGAAACGGCTGGCAACCGGGAGCTCACTGAACGTTCAAACCAAGCGTAGTCCAGATGACTATTTTGTCCACCACAGCCACCTGCAGCTCCTAGATGCAGCCATTTCAATCCCTCTCCCCATTCCCATGTTTTAACCTTTTTCTATGGTTTGTATGGAAACTTATTATCTATTTTATGTAAATCACTTTGGTGTCAATGCGAGTTGACTTAAAACGTGCTATATAAATAAAACTTACTTACTTACATTCCCACATTGACCTGTCTGCCCTTCACTGCCAGGGTGAGGCCAAATGCAAATAAAGGAACAGCACCTCATGTTCTGCCAGGGTAGTCTACAACCAGACGTCATCAACATTGAATTCTCCAACTTCAGGTATCTTACTCCCACTCAGTCCCTTTATCCATCCACATCCTCCCCCGAACACTCCGCCCCCTGTCGACCAGCTTCTTCCCCACACACTCCATGTACCCATCACCCGCCCACTCACATAATCACCCGCCCACTCACATAATCACCCACCCTTTCTTCCATGGCAGCATTCTTCTCGCTCCCGTTTTCCTGACAACAACACGGCAACAACCACTGTGACTCCACACACCCTCCCATCAGGAGCAACACGTCTCTTATCGCTGTCCAACTCGCGCTGAGTTCCGGAAAAGAGTTGTCACACTCCGCACCAGCCTGAGCCTCAGCCATCTCATCTTTCCCGTGAGGTTTCACCTGCCTCTGTATGTACAACAGGATCTACACCGCGGGCTCTGCTCTCGCCAAAGCGTTCACAGAATTGCTCTCTGAGTACCTGTACCAGGAAATGCTGGAGACAATCCGCAGGGCAAGCGGCATCCGTGGGTGTCCCACTGTGCATTTGCACACCTGCATCTGCTGCTTTACCTTTATGTCTAATCGTTTTAGCACCCTGGCAAGGACACGGCCAGTCTCAGGCATTTGGGATCAGTATTTAACAAAGGGCTCCCTTTCAATGATTAGCTCCCTGGAACAACGCAGCGAATCTAGAACTAATGATGCCCATGGACTTTTACAGAATGTAACCAAAACAATCTGGAGTAATTGAAAATAAGGATCAATCTTTCTTCAGGAGACAGGAAAAAAATTGCAGGAGTACAGGGAAAGAGTAATGGAGCAGGATTAGTTGCTAGGTTATTTCAAAGATAAGTTTAAAAACATTAAATGTGGCATTACACACTGCTGGAAGAACGTTAATGTTACACACGGCACAATATTAAGTATGATGCAAAGATTTGAAATATAACCAAGAAACATCCCAGTGGGTTATGCAAGGACCTGTACATGTAATTTAGATTAATTCCGATAGACCAGCAACATTAAGCATTCTGCAAAAACTGGCATATTACGTATCTTGCAACTTTATCATTATTTGACACAAGAAGCAGGACATTTTTACCAACAGCACAAAGTTACCACTTATATGTTACAGGCTTAGAAATTTTGCACAAACCGTAATAACACCAACATTACACATAGTTAAAATAAGAACATCACACCTTGCGTAGTGCTGCTGACACACTGGTGCGTAATATGGATGTTATTATGCATTGCACACTCAATATTGCACAAACAAAAATGTGGCCATTGCACACCATTAACATTCCAAGAGTTGTGCACAGCACAATGTTCCAGTGTTACACACAGCACAACATTGCACTGTGTCACACACAGCACGTTCCAATGTTAGGCACAGCACAATAAACACCCCACAATGTAACAAATATCAAACACGCCACAATGTCACAAAGATCAAACACACCACAATGTAACAAATAACAAACGCACCACAATGTAATAAATATCAATCACACCAAAACGTTACAATTTTCACACACACCACAATATTACACACACCACAACATTACCAACATTACCAACATTACACATATCACATTATTAACGATATTGACAAAAATATAGATATTATTTGTGAAAGTTTAAGTTAGGGGTTCCTTGTTGTCTGCCTTATTAATCCCAAATTGAATGAAGATATGAAACGGTTGATAAGCATGTCTTACATGCACATTTTTACTATTACACGCATCACATCCCAATATTACACATATCACGATACTATTAATATGAAGCACCCCACAATGTCATCGATATCCCACACATTATCTTACCAATATTATGTACATTGCTATATAGTTATTCTTACGTATTATAATACCTTTGTGCCTGTGAAGCCTCCTCATGTCCAGCTCCTTCACACTTGCGGTGGTATTGTGAGGTGGAATATTGCTACAGCTGTTACTCTGCACCAGAGTTAAGTGACCCTGCAGGATGAAAGGAAAAGTACATTTTCACTGGTTAACGGCTTTCAGTGAAACGGTATCTCTGAAACATAGAACAATATTGCACAGGAAAAGGCCCTCCAGCCCACCGGGTTTGTGCTGACCATGATGCTAATTTAAACTAGTTCTACCAGCCACCACCATGTGGTCCACATCCCTCCAACCTCAGCCTGGTCATGTGCCGAGCTAAATGTCTTTAGATATCACTATCACATCTGATTCCATCACTATCTCACGCAGCATGTTCCAGGAACCCATCACACTCTGGTAAATACTTGTCTCATAAATCTCTTCTAAACTTTCCCCCTCTCATCTTACATCTATGCCCTCTAATTTATGACAATTCCACCTGGGGATAAAATAATGATCCTGTCTGTGCCTTTAATAATCTTTACCCCTCAGCCCACTGATGCTCCAACCCATCACAGTGTTACAACATTAAAAACAGTGAACTGATCTTGAAGTTCACTGGATATGCACACAGCAGCCTAACAAAATTCTCCATCTCGTCATTCTTGAGGAAACACAGCCATTCAAACATCACACCTGGTCCCTTTTACATCCGAGAGGTACCTGATGTAAGGATCCCTGAAATTCAATGATGACAGTCACCAGTCTCCTTCACATTGTAATGTAATTTCAGATAAACCAGGATGCTTTGAATTAGACCATCACACCGTCAATTTAATCCGACACCTAATTACATTTTCCGTGAGCCAAGAGGACAGAGAGTTCCCACCAGTGGCCCATCATCTCCAACCATCTCCATGAAGGAGAAGCTGTCTGCAATACCACAATTCACTAGTGTTTCCCTCCACAAAGTCCAGACCAAATTCAACATCTATTCCATGGTCAGCATGGACATGTGGGCCAAAGTGCCCGTTTCTATGCTGCATGACTGAACAACACCAAAACATGATTACGTACCTCTAAACTCAAAGGCCTACTTCAACAGACAAAATCAACGACATTCAGCTATCGAACAACAACATAAAGTCATTATTTTTATCGACTGACCTTAGGAGTGGAACTGCGGCCCATGGTTGCACTGGTGAACCTGGAGGTGGTACCTGAGCTGGCTTTTTTTCTTGGTACTGTGTCACTCTGGTAAAAACCCTCTTTCTGCTGCTGCTTCTTCCTCTCCTCCAGGGCGCGGAAGTTCTTTGAAATGAAAAGTCATACTTTCATGTGAGCACCTGGAGTAAGCAAGAGACCCCACAGCACAAGGCAGCAGTCACCACATTGTCTCATTGAGACAATTCTTGACAGTGACACACTTACTTGCTGTAATACTTCAGCCATTCACTAGGGGCACCCCCACTGGAGGTCTGCTCACACGTGGTGGGACAACAACTAAGATTATTTTCAGATCCACAGCACACCAGTTTAAGACTATGTTCATGCAATGATTTCATATCAGAATGAACATCCATTATGTGAACCTCTGTGGTGATAGATCTAACAGAAGTGTACTTAGCTGGTAAAAGATGCAGGACAGTGGTGTACATGCTTTACATGCAGTACAGTTTGAGCTGGTGTTCTCCAGTCCAAGTGATAGCCAGTATCATCCATACGATTCACTTACATTTACAGATATACTGACCAGTTAAAACAGCATCGAGGGTCAGCTGGGAGAGATCTTCCCAAGGCTGACTCTGAGGGTATCGAGCTCAGACAACTCAGGGAGGACGGGGCATACAGATCAAATGTTGACCCTTTACTCAGCAGTTCAACTGAGGAAATAAAGACTTTTCAAACCAAGCAGCTTGAAAATCTCACTGCCGGGTTGCTTAACCCTGCGAAGCGTGCTTGTAGAAAATAAAATCCTGCCGCAAATTGAGAATCAAAACTACCCGATGCACATATTGCTCATCTCTGAGTTACAGATATTTAATAGCATAACACTTTCTATCAGTGTCATGTGAACAACTTTAGTCCACTGTGTTCCTTAGCCCCACTCGAGACAATGTGAAACAAATGGTGCCATTTGTCTGATCACTGATGAATCATTTTACTGTTTAAATAAATATTGTTCAAATCAAATTGCAGATTTTGTGCTGAAGGAAGAGAAAGAATGGGAGGCAGAAATTGAGCGAGGGACAGAGAGTGAGAGATAGAGAGAGACATAGAGACAGACAGAGTGATAAAGAGAGAGGAAAAGGGAGATAAGGAAATTCAGACACAACGACAGAGAATGAAAGAAAGAATGAATGCGATAAAAAGAGAAATTGGAAGATAGGAAGAAGCAGAGAGAGGAATGGCGAGAGAGAGAGAGAAAAATAAATAGAGACCTAGTGAGAGAGAAAGAGAGAAGTGGAATGAAAGTGAAAGATAAAATAGAGGGAAGACATTAGAGGAAAGGTGAGGGATTGAATCCATTGAATCTTCCGTTGTTGCCCCAAAGGAGCTTGTTCCTTCCTATCTTGAACATGTTTTCTCTCCTCATACTGTCTCCCACCCCCCTACACTTGTTGCACTCCAATGCTCCCTGACATCACTTCCTCCTTGAAGCAAGGCCACGCAGTCCGTCCCACCCTCCATCACCCTGGCCAGCTGAGCTTGTTCACTGTCACTTTCTCCAAATCAGCAGAGTGGCCAATGGCAACCTGTGTGGATCCAATCTACGGCACAAAACAAACTGCTGGAGAAACTCTGGTCAGGCAGCATATGTGGACGCAAATGGATAGTTGATATTTTGGGTCGAGACCCCACATCATGACTGAGAGTAGAGAGTTAGCCTGTATAAGGAGGTGAAAGGTAGAGTGGGGGCTTGGAGATGACAGATGAAATTAGGCAAGGAGGGGGTGATGAGCCAGGTGGGTGAGGGCGAGGAGGACAGAGACAAGGCCCTGCCCACACTCCCCCTGCCTTTTGGCTCCACATTCCCACTCCCTTTACCTGGCCACACCTGTCCATCGTCCCCACCTCACCTGATTCCGCCCATCTCCCCGCTACGCTCTCAGTCCCCATGTAGAGGTTCGACCCAGAATATTGACCAACGCTATTCCTCCACAGATGCTGCCTGACCTGCTGGGTCCTCCAGTAGATAATTTCCATACTCAAGATTCCAGCTTCTGCAGTTTCTTCCCTGGGTCCAATCTCTGCCTGCCTCTGTGGGGAGAGCCCTGTTGAGGTCCTAGATGCTAATGAGAATTTCCAGGACTATCTTCTTTTGTGATTCAGTTTTCCAGCATCAGCAGAGTCCCCCTTTAGCGCATTAATTAATGATTCTGCATCTGCCATCTACACTTGATCACATTTTCCTTTCTTCCTCATCCCAGTCTCTCACCCATCGTATCCATCGCACCATGTCCCTGTTGGACTGCCCACATGGACCAGACCACCCCACCCTTTCTCTGCATCTTAAAACTGGTTTGATTTCTAGCTATTACCAGTTTGGATGAAAGGTCGTCAACCTGAAAGCTTGACTGTGTTCCTCTCCTCTATCCATAGAAGCTGCCTAACCTGCTGCGCATTTCCAGCAATTTCTGCCTTTGCTTCACTTTCCCGACATGCAGAGCATTTATTCTTCTGATGTAGGAGTGGGCGACATTGCTGCCCGTGCCCACTGGGACAGGGAAACGGCTTCCTCTTACCACTAAAACACAGCAACACCGCCCGCATTATAGTAGCAGGTAGCAGCACTCCAGACAGACCCAGGAGGGAGGGTGAAGCACGATTACTGTACCTGATGGTGCCGGCAATGCTTTTTTTCCGGAAGAGGAGGTGGAGAAGGAAGAGAAGGAGGAGGAGGATGAGGAAGAAGAGAAGGTGCAGCATCTGCACAAGGCGTTGAATCCTCTGCCGGAGGGGTGGGCACAGGGCGGGAGGAGAGGTGCAGAGGAGAGCCACGTCCATGAGAGAGAGGTGATGACTCTGAAGGCTAAATCAGGGAAACCAGGCAAGAGAGACAGAAGAAAGAAAGTGGGTGATGTTCAAATGGAGCCTGCCTCCCTGTATCAAGGCATTACATACCCTCCCCTCCCCAGACCCATCTTCTTTTGTCTGACTCATCACCCACAGCCTTGTCTCCCAACTCCTCCACCTCCCCCTCCCCCTCGGCCCCAGCAACCCGTCATCCTTCACCCTTCCTTCATCCCCTTCTGGCCCTGTTCACCCCTTCCCCTCTCTGTTCTTTACTGGCTATCTTCCCTCCCTACTCTCAGTCCAAATGCATGGTCTCAACCCAAAACATGACAATTTCTCCCCCCCCCCCCCCTCCCCAAGATGGTGCTCAATGTGCTGGGTTCCTCCGGGGTTGTTTTCATGCTTCAGCTTCCAGACTCTTGCTCAGCACGGGACACGAGGGGCACATCAGGGTATCCATGAATGCTCCGGTTTCCTCCCAGTTTCCCAAAGATATGCAAGAGGTTTGTTAATTAGCAGCTGCCAATCGTCCAGGGAGAGGTACAATCTGGGCAGAGTTGGTGGGAATGTGGAGAGAAATAAACGGGATTCACGTAGGTTTCGTTAAAAAAAAGGGCAGTAGATGGTTGGCATGGACTCAATGGGCCGAAGGGCCTGTTTCGCGCTATATATCTCCATGACTCGCCACCCAACCATGTGCTCATTCAGTGAAGCTGACACACCAATGTAGCCAACCAACCTGGGGACAGTCAGCCTCCACTGTGTACAGGTGTGCGGACTCCTCAGCGACTGGCCCAGTGGGCTGGCTGGTGCTGGAGGTGCTGTACAACTCATTGATCTGGCTCACAGTCACATAGTCCTGGCAACGGGAGCAGAAAGGAAAGGTTCAAAGCACAGCGGCCAGGCAAGCAAGTGGCAGCAACAGCAAGAGAAGCAACGGCAGGCAGCCAGGAGCAATTGGTGAGGTGACCAGGGCAGCGAGGGAGTGATAGACGAGGGGTGTGAAGGAGGGAAGGATGAGGGGAAGGAGAGAGTGAAAGATGTGGGGAGCGAGGGATGGACAGACAAGGGCAGCAAGGAAAGGAAAGACAAAGAGAGTGAGGGAGGGGTTGATGAGGGGAGTGATGGAGGAACAGATGAGAGGCGACACAGTGGCAGAGCTGTCTTACAGCGCCAGAGACCTGGGTCTGACCCTGACTAGGGGTGCTGTCTGTATGGAGTTTTTGCACGTTCTTCCTGTGACTGTGTGGGTTCTCTCCGGGTTCGCTGGTTTCCTTCCGCATTCCAGGTTTCTAGGTTAATAGGCATCGTAAATTGTCCCTGGTGTGTAGGATAGAACCAGTGTATGGGTGATCGCTGGTCTGTTCCAACAACACTGGGAAAGTAGGAGCAGGAGGAAGCCATTGGGCCTCTCAAGCCTGTCCCACCATTTAATATAATCATGGCTGATCCGTGCTGGCTTCAACTTCTCTTCTGTTTAATTTCTTCATAACTCTATTCCTCAATTCAATATTTATCCTCCTCCACTGTAAATAGTTCAGCTTCCAACCCCCACCCCAGGCAGGGGATACCAGAGACTCACCACCCTCTGTGAGAAGGAATTTCTACATGCCTCAGCGGTAAATCATCGGCCACTTATCTCCCCTCATCGATTCCTTTTGCATCTTATATGCTTGAAAAAGGTCAGCCCTCAGTATTCTAAACTCCAAGGAATGCAGTCTTAACTAGATTTATCTTCGTAGGAGAACCCTCTCATCCCAGGAACTAGCCTGGTGAATCTCCTCTGGGCTGCCTCCAATGTTACTATATCCATTTTTAATAAAGGGACCAGAACCGTGTGCAGTATTCAAGCTGTGGATTCGACAACACTCTGTACAATTTCAACAAAACCTTCCTGCCTTAAAGTCTAACCTCTTGACAATGAAGGTGGAAATCCTACATGTATCCTTATCAATGATTCAAACACTAGAATACCTAGATATCTCTAAACATTGCGAATTTGCAGCTTCTCTCCATGCACAGTGGCGCAATGGTAGAGGTGCTGCCTTACATCGCCAGAGACCCAGTTTCAAGCCTGACTACGGGTGCTGTCTGTACGGAGTTTGTACGTTCTCTGACGTGGGTTTTCTCTGGGTGCTCCGTTTCCTCCCACATTGCAAAGACGTGCAGGTTTATAGGTTAATGGGCTTCTGTAAATTGTCCCTAGTGTGTAGGATAGAAGTAGTGTCTGGGTGATCATTGGTCGATGCGCTGTCGTGGGCCGAAGGACCTGTCTCGATGCTGTGTCAACGAAACTAAACTAATTAAACTGAGAGGGGGAGAGTTAGAGGGGAGGTGAAAGAGGGAGAAGTGAGGGAGGGAGAGCAGAAGGATAAATGTAGGGAGAGGTGGAGGCGGGAGAGGTGGAGGCGGGAGAGGTGAGGATGAGGGACACAGAGGTGAAAAAGCTGATCCAGAGTGAAAAACAAGAGGTCAGGATAGATGAACTAATTCTAAACAACACTCTTCAGACCATACACTCAAAGCAATATTTAACCAGGTATAGTACATTATCATTAATAGGACAGTTTACAGGCTGGAATTACCTCTCTCAGTACGTTTGGGTTGACAGGGATGCCTCTTCCACCAGTGCTGTCACAGTAGACCTTCTCCAAACTCATCAGGTTCTCTTTCTCCTGAGGGGAACAAGGTTTATTTGTAACCGATCTGTTGCTCTAATGTGTTAGCCACAAGTAATGATAAATGTAGGCATAGCTACCTGCAGTTTAATTGGCGTGTATACGACAAGGAAAAGATACTGGCATTACACATGCAATCCCAATGCTCTTTTACCGTAGAACCTAGAATGGTACAGCACAGGAACAGGCCCTTCAGCCCGCAATGTCCGTGTGGAAGGTGATGTCAGGTTAAGCTAATTTACTCTGCATGCATGTGATCCATACACCTATCTAAAAGCCTCATGAATGCTAGTGTCCTATCTGCCTCCACCACCATCCCTGGCAGCACATTCCAGGCCCCCACTGCTATGTAAAAAACATCTTCTTTATACATTCTGACTCTCACCGTAAAGATTTGACATCTTTATCTATATTTATTGGTGAAATGGCGAGTCAGGCTAAGTTTGATTATTTATTGATCGCCGTAGCTGGTTTGCTCCCCTGAGCATTGAGTGGTGAATGTGTTCAATAAACACACTTCAGCAATTTCAAGGATTAAATAGTTCCCAACTGGCCTTGGATGAGGACGTTGGGGATTTCTGGTGGATAATGTTGATCTTATAGAACATAGAACCGTACAGAACAGGAACAGGCCTATCGGCCCCTATGTCTATCCAAAGGACAAAGGACAAAGGACATTTATTATCACATACACCAATAGGTGTAGTGAAATTTGACTTGCCATTTGCAGCACACCAATAAAAATAAGACACAACATTAAGGAATTTAACAATAAACTTAAAAACATCCCCCCACAATGGTTCCCACTGTGAGGGAAGGCAGCAAAGTCCAGTCCTTTTCTCCTTGTTCACCCATGGTCGGGCCTATTGAGGCCTCCGCAGTCACCGCTATGGCAGTCCAATGCTTCAGGCCCTCTAGCCAATACTGGCGATCTCGGCGAGAGATCCCAGGCTCCGCGGTGTTCAAAGTTCAGTGCCGCCCGCGGCTGGAAGCTCCACAGACCACAGCTCAGCGATGTTGGAGTCGGCAGTCTCAGCACTCCGGAGCTCCACACGGTGACCCGGGCAAGGCATCGCCCGCTCCACGACTGTGCTCCAGTGCTGTGCCGCCGCCGAAGCTCAATTTCTGGTTGGTCCCGGCAGGAAACGCCGCTCCAGGCACGTTGGTAAGCCGCGAGGGAGGGGCGAAGATACGGCCTGGTGAAAAGCCGCATCTCCGACCAGGTAGGGACTGAGAAAAATAGTTTCCCCCTTCACCCCCTCACATAAAAAAGATTAGACCTCCAAAACAAACATTTTTTAACTCGCTAAAAAATTTTTTAAAGGGTGAAAGGACTAACAGCTGCTGGCAGGGCAGCCATACTCGACGGCGCCATAACCCATACTCGACAGAAATCGCTTTTAAGACATGGGGGGGGGGACAATGAGGCCTAACATCCAGGACAGGGGTCGGCAACCTATGGCCCACGGGCCGCATACGGGCGCTACAGCCAGACTTGCAAGCCGACCTGGGATGCGCAGGCGACCTGGGAACTGCAGGTCCTTTGGCCCACCATGTCCGCGCCGACCAGCAATCACCCCGTACACTAGCACCATTGACACACTAGGGACAATTTGCAATTTACCGAAGCGCTTAAGCAACAAATCTGCACGTCTTTTGAGTGTGGGCAGGTGAGCCCCCCCCCCGTGTAGCCCCCCCCCCCGGATTTCCGCCCACGCCCGAACACAATGGCAGGTTAAAGGTTAAACTGGTATCCTCTGTCCGCACATTATCCATGTTCCTCCATTCCCTGCATATCTAAATGTCATGTGCCTCTCAAAAAGCCTCTTAAACGGCACAAATGTATCTGCTTCCACCACCACATCTGGCAGCACATTCCAGAAACCCACCACTCACTATGTAAAAAAACATGCCTTACACATCTCCTTTACACGTTGCTTCTCACAACAGAAAGCTATACCCTCTAGTCTTTGACATTTCCACCCTGGGGAAAAGGGTCTGTCTATGCTATCTCTGCCTTTCATAATGTATGTATACTTCTATCAGGTCTACCCTCAGCCTCCAACGTTCCAAAGAATTAAATTAAAGTTTGTCTATAACTTCTCTTTACAGTTAATACCCCCTTATCCAGACAGCAATCTGGTAAACTTCTTCTACACATTCTCCAAAGCCTCCACCTCTTTCCTTTGATGGGGTGATCAGAACGGCACCTCGTTCCTACAAAGGGTCTAGCCACTAACTGTATGCTTACCACTTACATTCAACCTCCCAAAGTGCAACAACCCACACTTGCTCGGATTAAACTCCATCTGCCATTTCTCTGCACGTTTCTGTCACTGATTGATATTCCGCTGTATACTTTGATAACCTTCCTCATTTCTGCAACTCTAGCAATTTTGGTGTTGTCTGAAAACTTAATAACCACCCATCTACATTTATGTTCAAATTATACATCACAAACAACAGAGACCACGGCACAGGTCCATACAGATTTCTATTGGTCACAAACCTCCAGGCAGAATAATACCATTCTATAACAACCCTATGAATAACCCTATGAATAAGAGTCTGAAGAAGGGTTTCGGCCCGAAACGTCGCCTATTTCCTTCGCTCCATAGATGCTGCTGCACCCGCTGAGTTCCTCCAGCAATTTTGTGTACCTATGAATAAGCCAGTTCTAAATCAAAATAAACATGTCACCACGTATCCCTTGCATCTTAATCTACTGGATCAGCCTACCATGAGGGACTTTATGAAATCTCTTACCAAAATCTATGTAGAAAACATTCACTGCCCTACCCTCATTGACTCCTCCTCATTCGGCACCTCCACAAAAAAACTCAATCGTTCCTGAGATATGACAGCTGCGAACAAAACCATGCTAATTGTTCCTAGTTTGCCCATTCTCTTCCAACTGTGACAAACTGAAGAACCCTCTCTGACAGCTTCCCTACCACTGACGTGAGGCTCGCCAAACTAGAATTCCTCGATTTCCCTCCTCAAACAAAGGCAATGTTGATTGGCTACTCTCCAGTCCTCCAGGACCTTTCCTGGAGCTAGAGAAGATACAAGGACCTTTCTCATGGACTCTGCTGTCTCCTCTTGCCTCTCAATAAACTGGGGTAAATCCCATTAAGCTCTTGGAATTTATCCACCTTAATGTTCTTCAACAACACTTCCTTCCTGCCGTTAGTAGGAACATATTAATACTAATATACTACCTAGCATATTAATATTCCCTGCACTCATCTTACTGTCCTTCACGTCCTTCTCCTTGCCGAATACAGGTGTAAAGTAGTCATTAGGTACCTCACCTACATCCTCTGACTCCAATCACAAATTCCCTACCTTCTCCGTGGTTACTCTCTTCTTTTTAACGAACATATAAAAAGCCTTGGAACTATCTGTAATCCAACTCACCAAGACCTATGGCCCTTTTGACCCTACTAATTGTTCGCTTGAGTTCTTTTGTGCTTGCTTTATATTCCTCAACAGCCCCGTCTGATTTCATCATTCTAAATCTTACATACGCTTACTTTTACATGGTATCATCCAAAGTTCCCTCACCTTGCCGTTCTTCTCTTTCCTCTTCACTGGAACGTGTCGGCCCTGAAATGCCTTTAAAAACCCCCCATGTGGCCTTTAAACTACGGCCATATGTCAGATTTGGACTTACCCGATAACAGCCAACTCTTCCCAACAGCCAAATTTACTCTTCCTAAAGCATGCCAAATAATGCTGTAATCTGCCTTACCCCAATATTGTACTTCCCACCAAGATTCAGACTTAGTCACAACTATCTTAAAACAATTGGAGCTGTGATCACTGTTTCCACCATGTTCTTCCACTGAAATCCCAGTCACCTGACCAGGCTTGTTACCCAGTGCAAGGTCCAGCATTGTCCCTCATCCAGTTGGACGATCCACATACCCTCTGGGATATCTCACAAAATCTGCCCCGTCTAAGCCCTTTGCACTGAGCAAGTCCAAGTCAATATTGGGGAAGTTATCCCAATACTGGGACTGTTATCCCCGGGAGCTGAGATGGTGACCTGACAGAGGTTTATAGCACTTTAAGGGAATTAGAAAAGGTGAATGATGACAGTCCACTCCCAAGTTAGGGACTCTAAAACTAGAGGGCACAGGTTTAAGGTGAAGTGTGAAAGATTTCAAGGGGACCTGAGGGGCAAATCTTTCGCACAAAGGAGGATGTGCACATGGAACAAGCTGCCAGAGAAAGTGGTAGAGATGAGTACAATCTCTATGTTTAAAAGACAATTGGGCAGGTACGTGTATAGGAAATGTTTAGAGGGCTATGGGCCAAATGGAATTAGCTCTGAAAGATATCTTGGTCCGCATGAGACTATGATATCACTCCAGTACAACAACACTCTCATTTTCAAAGCCCACTTCTATCTACTGCATTCTTCCAACAGAGGAAATAGTTCCCCCATGAGATCATTTGAACCTTTAAAATAATTCACATGGATTCGCTCTTGAATCTTCTGTGGCTAAGTGGCTACAAGAGGAGCTCGTGCCATATGTGTCCCTGTCTCTGTTAGTGGAGAGCTTTTCTACCTCTCTGTAGAATGCCTTGCGCTGCTGGTGTTCACATCCCACAGATGGAAACCAAGGCTCTGTCCTGTAATGCGAGACTGTGCTGATTCCAATAGCTCAGGAAGGAAAAGCTCAGCTCTAGCAAATCCAACAGGAACATTGGCCCAGCACTGGGAATTCAGTCACACCGGAGCATTCCAGCCTCATCACAACTTCTGTGTACATGACAGCTAAAAGTAATTGGTAACATTCAACAGCACAGAGTGCAGTGAGGGGAAGCTGCTTCAACCTGTTATTTACTGACTGTGAGAACTATTCCAGTCTGTTATTTATACAGAGGCCACAGCACGCCTCACATTTCCGGACAATCTGGGGAGGACGATCAGGGCTCAGAATGCAATCAGTTGGTGGGATCAGCACAGAAGGACTGACCCTTAGTCCAGCATACTCTTGCAGGGAGCTGGTCAGGTTGATCCACTTGCCCACAAGACATCAAACTCCTATTTATTGACTATAGCTCTACCTTCATCACCATAATTCCAACCAAACTCATCTCCAAACTCCTGGACCTAGAAGTTACTACTGCCCCTCTGCAGTAGATCCTTAAATTCCTGACCCATAGATCACAGTTAGTGAAGATAAGTGACATTACATCCACCACAATAATCCTCAATAGCTCAAGGCTGCATTCTCAGGCTGGATTTTTTTACGTATCGCATCTCCGTCCGCACTGCGGCAAAAACATCGAGGAGTTGGCGGCCTTTGCTAGAGACCGACTTTTGAGATCTCCAGTATGGTCGCCTGCGGACTTACCATCTCGGAGTCTGCGATCCCTTTGCCAGGGATCGACCTCGGAGCTCCAACCGTGGGTGCTCGCGGACTTAACATCACGGAGCCCGCGGTCTCTGGTCAGAGACCGACTTCGGGAACTCCAAGCCGCAGGAGTTTTGACCCCCCGACGCGGGGGCTTTGACTGCCGGCTGCGGGAGATTTGTTCGCCGCGACCGCAGGAGAAATAAAGAGGAAGAAGCTTGGAATGTTTTGGCTTCCATCACAGTGAGGAATGTGGGGAATCTGCTGTGGTGGATGTTTATGTTGACTTATGTACTTGTGTGTCTTGTTGCTTTTTTTTCGTATGACTGTATGGTAATTCGCATATTACTGTACCTTAATTGGTGTACGTGACAATAAAAGACCTTTGAAACCATTGAAACGTTTGAAATCTAAAAAGGCAGGAGGTGTGAGAGAAGCATCACTCCTGGCATGGGCAGGGTGGGCCGAATGGCCAGTTTCTGTGCAGTTTGTTCCGTTTCATAATTTGTACTGTCCAAACGACTCATACTGATACCCACAGTTCTTCCAATGTTCAACCTGTGCTCTTGTGCCCTAAGGAGACTTCTCACAATGCCCGAACTTCAGAAAAACAAACATTGAATTGCAGAGGAAGGCACCAATGTTTAACTTTCCTACCTTGAAATAACGCCGTTAAAGAGCAACATGTTGGTTACTTTCACCCAAATGGCTGATTTCCCAATACGATTTCCAGGAATGTAACAGCATGCAGGAAAAATTAATAGAAATCAAAAGCCGGAATTATTTGACAACTCAGATTTTGGTTTCAGTGACATTCACTGCTGGAAACCCAGCCTTCCTTCCTCCACATTCCCAGGTATCTCGGCCTGATTTTCCATGCTTCCCGTCCCACCTGCTGTGCTCTGGCAATCATTGACACCTCCTCTGAAGCACGTTTATTTCGAATGTTTGTCCATGATCACACTTTGTGGCAACATTTTCATTACTACTCCTGCCCTCCACTCTATCCCTTGCTTTCCCTGACAACAGCTCTTTGATAATAGCTCCCAGTTTCAATGAAACATGTTCAACTCTGTTTCACTCGCATAATTCTTCCTGGTAATTCCTGTATGTTCTGTTTCAGAACAGCAACTGGAAGCCACTGTCGATGTTACACGGTGTTATAAACCAATGTGCAATCAAAATCAAGTTACTCACAGAGAAAATAAAAATCACATCTCCCAGGGTAATCACTGCAGAAAAAATATAGTGAGTGGAAGAAAGTTAGGTAAATCATTCTAATCACCTATGGCAATTACCCAATCATAAGCTCATAAGTAATAGGAGCAGAATTAGGCCATTTGGCCCATAAGGTCTACTTCGCCTTTCAATCATGGCTGATCTATCTCTTTCACCTAACCCCATTCTCCTGCCTTCCCCCCCCATAATCACCGACACCCGTACTAATCAAGAATCTATCTATCTCTGCCTTAAAGGTATCCACTGACAGCCTCCACAGCCTTCCGTGGCAAAGAATGCCACAGAATCACCACCCTCTGACTGAAGAAATTCCTTCTCATCTACTTCGTAAAGGAACGTCCTTTAATTCTGAGGCTATGACCTCGAGTCCTAGACTCTCCCACTAGAGGAAACATCCTCTCCAGGCCTTTCAATGAGGTCCCCCTTCATCCTATCCATTCCTTTCAATGAGGTCCCCCCTCATCCTTCCAAGCCTTTCAATGAGGTTCCCCCTCATCCTTCTACATTCCAGCAAGTACAGGCCCAATCCTGTCAAACGCTCATCATATGTTCACCCACACATTCCTGGGATCATTCTTGTAAACCTCCTCTGGACCCTCTCCAGAGCCAGTACATCCTTCCTCAGATATGGGGCCCAAATTTGCTCACAGTACTCCAAATGCGGCCTGACCAGCGCCTTATAGAGCCTTAAGGGCCTGTCCCACGAGCATGCGACTCCATGCGGCAAGCGCAACCTAAGCGACTCCATGCGGCAAGCGCGACCTAACCAGAAGCGGGGGCCGCGCGGAGGTCGAGTTAGTGACATGAAGTGCAAGCGAAGTCCACGGGAAGTTCGCGCGTGACGTACGGTGTCGAGGCGGCTGCGGGCCAGCAGGCCGTCGCCGCGCGGAATTTTTGAACACGGCCAGTTTTTCGGAGCCCCACGCGATGTTGGGACCGGCTCCGCACAACTCCATATGGCTCCGGCGATCGAAGTGGGACCAGCCCCGCGAGGCTGTACGGCTCAAGCGACCACCTTAGGTAGCACTTGCCGCATGGAGTAGCTTAGGTCGCGCTTGCCGCATGGAGTCGCATGCTCGTGGGACAGGCCTTTTAGCATTACATCCCTGGAGCTGGTTGGTGAAGTGCAGCCCTTCCAGTCACACAAGACCAACACTCCCTTGGATCTCTCCATCGAAGGAAGTTGTCCCTGTTAAGTGGAGTGTCTTTGCATTGATGGTAATGCAGCTGCAGCCTTCCCACCACATCTTCGATCACCATTCCCATCAACACTTACACTCTGCAGCATTGTCAGCAGGTTGTTCTTCTCCTTTGTGAAGTGTTGATGCTCCAGCTGAGCTTGTTGGACAATCTGATTGGCCTGATTCCTCAACAATGAAATCTTTTTCTGGGAAGCAATCAAATTGAATTATTAATAACTGAGTTTATACTTAGAATAAATTCACAAAAAAGTGACAAAAAATGGTCAGCCACAAGCGACTGGTGATGCTGGCATTGGCAATTCATCTCCAAGTGGCCTGAGACTTATTCTGGATTGTTGAGCCTCACAGAGTCAGGATGAACAGTGGGCCACAGGAACAGGCCCTCCAGCCCACATTGTAGATGCCAAACATTATGCCAAGTTCTGAAGAAGGGTTTCGGCCCGAAACGTTGCCTTTTTCCTTCGCTCCATAGATGATGCTGCACCCGCTGAGTTTCTCCAGCATTTTTGTGTACCTTCGATTTCCCAGCATCTGCAGTTCCTTCTTAAAAACATGATGCCAAGTTCAACTAGTCTCCTCTGCCAGCACATGGACCAGGTCCCTCCATTCCCTGCATATCCATGTGCCTATCTAAAAGCTTCCTAATTTCACGATCGTATCTGCTTCCACTAGCAGCTCTGGCAATGCGATCCAGGCACCCACCACTCTCTGTGTAAAAGAAACATGCCCTGTAAATCTCCTTTAAACTTCCCCCCTCTGACCTTAAAGCTATGCCTACTAGTCTTTGAAATTTCCACCCTGTTATAAAGGTTCTGACTATCTACCATGTCTAAATCTCTCATAATTGTTAAACTTCTATCAGGTCTCCCCTCATCCTACAGTGCTTCAGAGTAAATATTACAATTTTGTCTACCCTTTCCTTATCGCCAATATCCTGTAATCCAAGCATCATTCTGGTAAACCTCTTCTGCATCAACTCCAAAACCTTCACATCCTTCCTGCATTGTGACCAGAACTGCGCACAATACTCCAAAGACTCCAGATTATGTTTTTGTTGAAGAATTGTCCGAGTTATTAGCAGCTCCAGGGACCCAGTCACCAAGTTATGGAACTAACTCTCCGGGACAGGTTTGCTCTCTACCATTAAAAATTGGCGATCGTTTGACACTGTGTCGGGAATTTTCCCAAAGGGGCCGGCATGACTTAGTTCAGGATAATCATCATAAACCAAAATCTTTCAAACATATTCACCGAAAAGTAAGTAGGGCACAACTTTGAAAAGTGTATTTGCATTGGCTCGAGTGAATTGCAGGCTGCGTCACTCATAACACCCATCAAACACACATACTAACAATCTTGTGTCTGTGGATACTTTCAGTAAACTGCTTTCAGTTTGCACTCCCACACATTTATGATGGAATCTGCTCACGTCCACAGCGATGGAAGTGCAAGAGACGGCACATGCTATATCCAGTCTGAAGAAGTCCCAACCCAAAATGTAATCTGCCCATTTCACCTCACAGATGTTGCCTGACCTGCTGAATTCCTCCAGCAGTTTGTTTTTTCACAATTGTCTGGACTGAGATCGCCTGTGCACCAGATGTGGCACCTAAGCAGCAGCCCATTTTGAACAGGAAAATCAGACATTGTGTGCCAGGTAGTAGATTTGCTTGGTTCAATTCACACCACAAAGGAAAACAGGTTTCACACCTTCGTCCAGTCCAGCCCACCCCATCACAGCACAGTTGCAATCTCACACACAGAGGAGACCCTCCGGTCCAGTATCTTCTACCCACTTTGTGAAGGCAACATGATAAAACCACACTTCCAAAGTCATTAAAACATTTGTTCAAACAGAGGAGACAGCAGATGCTGGAATATGGAGAGGGAACATAAAATGACCCTGCTAGAGGAACTCAGCAGGTCATGCAGCATCTGTGGAGGCAAAAAGATGGTTGATACTTCAAGTTGAGATCCTGCATCAGGGCTTGCATGCACTTACTAGGAACATCAAACGCTGATCCCAAGATTTTGCAACCAATTGCTGGTATGCAAACTGCAAAGAGCCTCCTAGGATCCGGGCAGGAGTGTGAACATGCGTTTGCTGTGATTCTGTATTCCATGGTAACAATATGTTACTCGCAAAACCTTTGGTCTGGGTGGGGAAAGAGCAGAGGGGGTGGGTCTGTGGATAAAGCTTTGTGCAGTCACAGTTACAACATGCTGAAGTGTCCAACCTGTGTGGAGTGGCTCTTCAGATCCACAAGGCAGAGGTTGATTTTTCTGGGGACACATGCACTGTAGATGCAGGAATCTCGAGTGAAAGACAAACTGCTGAAGGAACTCAGTGCGACTGGCAGCATCTATGGAGGGAATGGGCACTTGGTGTTTCGGGTCTGGAGCCTTCTTCAGGCTGATGGAGATGGGGCGGGGGAAAAAGCTGGAACAATATGTTTATTTCTTGATATATTCAGGGCCCACATCATCCCTTCCTCTCGGTGTGGGCACCTCACCAGCCCTGAACACTCACCTCCCGGGTGGCAATGCTCTGCTGGTACTCTGCCACCTCGCCCAGCAGCTGCTTGCTCATGGTCTCCTTTTCCTCCTCAAGCCTGCTCTCCTGCTCCAGCTGCTGAAATTCCAGGTCGTCGTAACGCTTCACTTCGGCATCCAGCTGTTCGCCAGCCTGTGGGAACATAAGCTCGTCAGGTACTGGAGAAACACCGGAACCATCCCATCTCCTGGCTTGCTGGCTGGCTGGCCTTCCCACAACACAGTGTAGTGGAACGAGGGCCAATTCCCAAGCATATAGAAATCAGGACCAGATACCACTTCTCCCACTGATGCAGGGATAAGCCTTACACTTGTGGCCAGTGAAGACCTAGTCTGTGTACACGGAATCCCCTCTCAGTACCGAAGCTGCCAACTCATTTCTCCCGAAAGACTAACGAGAAGAAAACACTGACTGGAGCAAGGAATCCTAGATATGCCAACGTTTTTTAAAATTAGAGGCATGTTCCAAATGTGGCTTCACCAATGTTTTGTACACCTGTAACATAACCTCCCAACTTCTATACTCCCTTTTCCTTTCTTCTCCCCACCCCCACCACCCCCCATCAGTCTGAAGAAGGGTTTTGGCCCGAAACGTTGCCTATTTCCTTCACTCCATAGATGCTGCTGCACCTGCTGAGTTTCTCCAGCATTTTTGTGTACCTTCGATTTTCCAGCATCTGCAGTTCCTTCTTAAACATTCTATACTCAGTGGTCTGACTGATGAAAGACTTTTTGACCACCCTATCTAGCAGTGGCACCACTTTCAAGGAACTATGTACCTCCACTTCTAGATGCTTCTACTCAACTCTACTGTACTAGAGTCCCTCCATTCACAGTGTAGATCCTGCCCTGAATTGACTTCACAAAATGCAATATCTTGCATTTATCTGTATTAAACTCCATCAACCATTCTTCAGCCTACCTGCCCAACCGATCAAGATCCTGCTGCAATTGTTGATACCCATCTTCTCTATAAACGATGCCACTGACTTTTGTTCCATCTGCAATCTTGCTAATCATGTCCCGTACATTCTCATCCAAATTGTTGATATAAAGCACAAACAGTAAAGGCTTCAGCACTGATTCCTGAGGCATATCACTAGTCAAAGGCCTCCAGTCCGAAAAACAACCTTTCACCATCACCCTCGGCTTCCTTCCTTGAAGCCAATTTTCTATCCAGTTGCTTGCTCTCCCTGGATCCCATGCAATCTAACCTTCCAGAACAGTCTGCCATGCGGAACCTTATCAAACGCCCTCATGAAGTCCATGTAGACAACGTCTATGGCTTTGTCCTCATCAACATTTTTAGCTACTTCCTCAAAAATCTCAATCAGATTCGTGAGACACAATCTCCCATACAGAACCATGCTGACTATCCCTAATCCCTATCCAAATGCATACATATCTTATCTCACAATATTCTCCAGTAACTCGCCTACCACAGACATTAGGCTTACTGCTCTGCAGTTCCCTGTCTTTTCTTTGCAGCCCTTCTTAAATAGAGGCACAATATTGGCCTTCTGGCACCTCACCAATATCTAATGATGATTCATATATCTCAGCCAAGGCACATGCAATTTCTTCTCTAGCTTCCCACAGTGTCCTTGAATATATCTGATCTGGCCCGGGAGATTTATCCCCCTTCATACACCCCAAGACTATCAGCACCTCCTCAACTGTAATACTGACCGTCCTCAAGACACTTCCATTAACTGTCCCAAGCTCCCCAGTCTTCATAAATGTCCCCACAGTAAACACAGAGGACAAATACTCATTATGGACCTTGTCCGTCTCCGTTGGCTCCACCCAGAGATGACCACTTTGGTTTCTAATCACACAGAGATGACCAGTTTCGTTTTACCACCTAAATATCAGGAAGGGTGCAGAGGATTTGAACTTCCTGCTCACTGAGGCTGGGTTATGAAACACCTCATTTCATGCCCCCTGTTCCTGTTGATTTTTCTCCCAGCCAGCGAGTTGTAAACTCAAGGTTATTTTTGATCTCCACTTCCATTTTTTCAGCTGTTCCCACAGAATGCGGAATAGTGAACTGTAATGTCCGGTCCGAGAATGCTTTTAGAATTCCAGCGGGGCTGGTGGTGTAGACAGCTGTGTGAGGGCCGTCATGCTATACTTCAAAACATTGCTCAGGGTCAAATCATTAACCTCATTAATTTCATCCCGGATTCACAAGGACATTGAAATAGTGTTCGCTTCCAGAGGGAGCAATGCTGGGAACTCATTATTTATGACTTCCTTATTATTTATGACTTCCTTATTTAATAATGATGTTCAGACATTCCATTGGCAAAATGCTTTAACTCGACCGTTTCCCTTGGCATTTTACTCAGGGACACAACGGCAGGGCCAGTTTTCAAGTTCACCCAGGTTACAGGGCGGCGTAAATAACTAGCGTGGAGAGGCACGGGCGAGTGAAAGTGCAAGCAAAAATGCAGCAATTAATTTTCTCACAGCGATTCCCACCAAGGTGAAACGTATTCCCAAGAGGTGCCGCAAACTAGTGCCTGTTCAGCAGGCCACCTGGCAGTACAAGGGCGGCTTCACCTGGGGAGGTGCTCTGCCTCCTCGAGAATCTCACACACACACAACACGCATGGACGCACCCACGCACGCACACAAGCAGGAAACCGGGACCATTTCCTCTCCCCCTTTCCCTCCACCTTTTTCTATTCGCAGTGCACAGGTGCTTATAAAGTTTCAATCCAACATGTTTGCCATCTTCTGTCTTGCTTTTAACAAGGTAACTATTCCAGTTACCATGCTACACACCACAATATGCCAAGCTCCTGCTGGGGCTCTCAGGTTTACTGTAACAGCGGAGCACTGACGAAAGGGCCTTTGATTGGAAACGTTAACTGTCTGTGCACGGGTGCTGCCTGCCCTACTGTGCCCAGCATTGCCGACTCTTATTTCAGACATCTAGTGGCTGCAGAGCTTTGATTTCCAGAGTTGTTAAGGTTCGGTCAGCTGAAGACAGGGTTGAATGTGGTGAAATGAAGAAGGGAGGAGCAGAGCAAGGAGGGGCTAGGAGGTTGCAGCAAGTAATAGAAGAAGAATTAAAAATATACCAACTCTTTCTCTCTCTCTCCCCCTCTTTCTCACTCACTCACTCACACTCACACAAACAAACTCACACACACACACAATGTATTTAAAAAGCAGGCATTTCAACAAAATCTCTTCTATCCACTTCATTGCATGAGGTTTATGAAAGCAGTCCTCTAACTATTTAATTTTGGGAAAAGTTAAACAGAAACCTTGGTGCTTATGGCACAAATCAGGTGCTTGTTGGAACGATATATCTGGCACCCCACACAACTGCACTTTCTCAGTAACTGTATCGCTATAACACTACATTGTGCACTCTGGTTATATTTCTCTGTGCACTACTTGATGCATTAGTATATGACTTGATTGCACGCATGTATTGTAGCACACAAAGGTTTTTTTACGGGTCACATGACAATAATAAATCAATGCCAATACCAAAGTCATAGTACACTCATCTCCCCAGATAAACATCACATCCAAGCCAAGCTTCTGGGAGATGATTGTAAAACATTTATCAAAGCAATAGCCAACACAAGACTGCTAAGAGAATTCTTACTGACGAAACATATTTCTTTGATTTTTGGACATTTCCATTAATGAAGGAATAACAGCATAAGAGCATATTTCTGGGAGGGCATTCCGAGGGAAGAGTGGGATAACAGTTGGGTTGACTATCCCTGTGAAACATCCATTTAAAAGGCCGGTGTTTGTAACAAGCTGCATGGAGCTGCGGTATGTCCACCTGAGCCAACTGCTCAGATCTGCCTCTAAGAGCAGAATCACAGAGGACTTACGTGGTGAGGTTTGCGGGACTTAGTTTATTAATGGGGCTCTTTCATCAATGAGTTTAACAAACAAGCTCCTCACTGAATTAGCAAGCAATTTTGTTTAGATTTGAGTATAAGTGGCCACAAACTCAGGGACCAGAGATCTACTGACCCTCTCCAACTGCTGCTGCAAGCATTCTCTCATGGACTCGGGGCAGTTATCAAGCTTGCTCTTCAACTCAGAGTAAGTCTCTCGCAGCCTCTCTACTTTTTCTTTCTGAGTTTTCAAATGTGCTTTTTCCTGAAAAGCAGAGCACAGAAATAACAAGAAGGAAAGATGACTTAAAAATGAGACCATGCACACAGCGGGCAGCATGCTCACTTCCTAAGCCAGCAATACACAAAGTCACTGTGTGTGTGTGTGTGCTGGATGGGAGGGTCTGAAGAAAGAGCACGGTGTGCCTCTCCTGTTGTACCCAAACTTGCTATTGAAGTACACGTTTCATTGAAAGACACGGGAGAACAGTCAGCCCCTCAGATCTTTTCTGCAGAGACAGTCAGCCCCTCAGATCTCAGCTGATTATTTATCAGCCCCATTTAACTGTCCCTTAATCACATGCATTGATATTCCGCAATCCCACACAAAAAAACATTTAACTTTGTCACTTTCAATTGCATTTTGGTTTCAGTGGCTTTTGGTGGCAGATATTTCAGACGTGCTTCCAACGTTCCTTCTGAAGGGACTAGCTTTAAGTTTAAGACGTGCCATCTAAATCTGGGTCCCCATGCAAGAGGAAATGGTTTTGCACTATTAAGTTCTATATCATTGATTAGATTGCTCTGCTAAATTAAAGGAAATACAAGTCTTAACGTCTTTCCAGCTACCTACCGACAGCACAAAGACAGCAAAACGTAATCGGCAAATGCATGCATTTGTTCAGATCACACAGCATGGAATCAATGGCCAGTGGGATGTGCACGGTATATTAACTCTTTTTTGGAGGAATACATCATGGTGAAGCACAGAGGGACATTCGGAATAAGATGCAGCATTAAAAAAGAGGAGTAAAAACATCTGGTGTTCACGATATCTGCTGTTTTCAAGCCTATCTGTAATAGCATCTGTGTGCAACAATTTGCATTTATAAAGTACCATGACTTCTGAAATAAATCCTAGTGTGAAGTGGGATAAATATGACTGCTGAGCAAAGTGAGCTGATGTTAGTGTAGACAACTAATCAGCAGGTGAAAGAGTCAGAATGGGAGCCTTGGATCTGGTACAAGGTATACAGTAGGACATAGGATCAGATGATGTTTACAGAGGGAGGGTGATGGGACAACGGAATAAATCCAGGCAATTGACATTTCCAAACAGCTCAAAAATCCATGCAATTTTTCAGAAATGTAGAGGATTAAGCAATAACTTTATGAAAGGAATGTAAACACACAACTAACTGAGAAATGAAGTGCTAAACATTTGACTAATAAAATAATCTCAATTAGGGAGTGAAGTGTATCGCTGTGTGTGCAGAAAACATCTAGTGACTCGAGGCTGAAAAAGGAAGCAAATCCACTTGACATTCCACACTGGTCCTCCCTGTCTTGGTAGCATAGGATCCTTTCATATTGATGTCTGGTCAGTCCTTTCTCTTTAATCCCAAGCAGCTCTACCTTTTCTCCTCCATTCCCCTCACTCTGGCCCGCTGTATCACTGAATGCTTTCACACGGAGGGTGGTGGGAATATGGGACAAGCTGCCAAAGGAGGCACTATCACAATATTTAAAAGACATTTAGACGGGTACATGGATGGGAAAGGTTGAGAAGGATATGGACCAAACATGGGTAGGTGGAATCAGCGTTGATGAGGGATCTTGGATGGCATGGGCAGGTTGGGCTGTAGGACTCGTTTCCAAGCTATATGATTCTATGTCTATAACAACCCCACTGGTGACTGTGCCTTCAGACAGAGCTCCCCTGGTCCTCGCCTTTCATCCCACCAACCTCCACATCCAACACATCATCCTCCGACATTTTCGTCACCTCTTTCGGGATCCCACCGCTAATCACATCTTCCTAGATCCACTCCTTTCCGCCTTCTGCAGAGACCATTCCGCCCCCCGCAATTCCTTGTTTCACTTATCCCTTCCCATCCAAACACTGTCTCCCCAGCTACTTTCCCCTGCAACCGCAGGAGATGCAACACCTGTCCTTATACTTTTTCCATCAACTCCACCCAGGGATTCTGGCAGTCCTTTCAGGTGATACAGAGGTTCACGTGCACCTCCTCTAACATCATCTACTGCATCCAGTGTTCCCGATGTGGGCTCCTGTACATCGGCGAGACGACTATTCAGCTGAACACTTACGCTCGGCCCACCTAGGCCTACGGGATCTCCCAGTTGCAAATCATTTCAACTCACCTTCCCGATCCCATTCCGACCTTTCTGTTCTGAGGCTCCTCCAGAGTGCAGCCACACAAAAAAGGAAGAACATCACCTCAAAATTCACCCCCCCCCCCACCCTCTATTAATGTACCATCATTACCCATTCCAACTCAAACAGATCATGGATAGAACTCAGAGGAGGCAAGCAGGCCTGAGTTCATTCACACTATCAACCACCCAGTTGCACTAATCCCAATTTATTCCCATCTACACCCCCAGGATTCGACCACTCACCTACACAAGAAGGGGCGATTTACAGTGGCCAATTAACCCACTGACCTAAACATCTTTGGGATGTGGAAGGAAACCGGAGCACCTGGGAGAGACCCATGTAGTCACAATGAGAATGTGCAAATTCCACAAAACAGTCTGAAGAAGGGTTTCGGCACGAAACGTTGCCTATTTCCTTCGCTCCATAGATGCTGCCGCACCCGCTAAGTTTCTCCAGCATTTTTGTCTACCCACAAAACAGTACCTCAGGTCAGGCCCAAACTCGGGCCTCTGGAGCTGTGAGGCAGCAGCACTACCCACTACGCCACAGTAGCATTTATTTTGATGAAAGGTCACCAAGCAGAAGAGCTGGTATGTTTTTTATCTTATCACAGACACAATCGTCTGCCGGTAATTACTGCTTCAATCCTAACTACCTTAGCACAGACTTTAAGTTCAAGTTCAAGTTCAAGTGAGTTTATTGTCATGTGTCCCTGTATAGGACAATGAAATTCTTGCTTTGCTTAAGCACACAGAAAATAGTAGGCATTTACTACAAAACAGATAAATGTGTCCATATACCATGATATAAATATATACACACATGAATAAATAAGCTGATAGTGCAAATAACAGAAAGTGGTTGGTAATAATCAGAGTTTTGTCCGAGCCAGGTTTAATAGCCTGATGGCTGAGGGGAAGTAACTTTATGACTATTTTCCAAAGAAAATTCATCCTGGAAAATGATTTCTATGCAATTTCTTCCAGTTGACCTGGATCTTTACTTACTCAAGTTATACACTCACAGCAGCGATACTGTTTACTCATTGAGCTAAGTGGATGAAGCCACAAAAGGCTGTGAGCTACAAGTTAAAAGGGATGGTACACAAAAATGCTGGAGAAACTCAGTGGGTGCAGCAGCATCTATGGAGCGAAGGAAATAGGCAACGTTTCGGGGCGAAACGTTGCCTATTTCCTACGCTCCATAGATGCTGCTGCACCCGCTGAGTTTCTCCAGCATTTTTGTGTACCTTCGATTTTCCAGCATCTGCAGTTCCTTCTTAAACAATAAGTTAAAAGGGATCTTTATCTCAGACGAAAATAAACGCAAGCATGTCGCAGGACAACTCTTTCCAGTTTTTCCTACCTTTGCCTTTTCGGATGAAACACTGGTCTCCAGGTCAGTTATCTTTTTGTGTAATTGTTCCAGCACATCCTTCTCATAATGGACATGTGACATCTCAGAGTCACGCTCCCCTTCCAACAAAGCTCGTTCCATCTCCATCTGTAAAACAGCACACACAAGGTTCTTTACCCTTCCTGGATGACACAGAGCAGTTAAAAAGTCAGGGATGGGAACATTTTGAATGGACACCTTTCAGAAGCAGAAAATAACTCTCCTAATAAGTGGCAGCAAGCAACAGTCCCCAAGAAAGCAATGTTCAATGAATCAGCAGCATTTCCTATTGAACTATAACCAGATATCATCCCTTGCAGCAAAATTTGTCCTTCGTCTTTAATATTGACAGAATTTTGGAGACATACAGCACAGAAAAAAGCCCTTAAAGCCTTTTGAAATCATGCAAATGTCTGTCACCTATTTGTTTTACTAATTCTATACCATTCACATTTTACTCTCCCCAAGGGGTTCCCGACAACTCCCCCCCAGACTCTACCACTCACTTACACCGGGGGCAAGTTACAGTGGCTAACTGACCCCCAGGCCTGCACGTTTTGGGGATGTGGAGGAAACCCATGCAGTCACAGGGAGAATGTGCAAACCCCACGCAGACAACATCCGAGGTCAGGACTGAAAGCGGGTGTCTAGAATTGTAAAGCTGTGGCTCCACTATAGCTACCACTGAACCACCCTTGTATATTAACAAAACTTCCTCACCAGAACATTACATATCTTGGAGATGTTTAATTCACCGGACCAGCTGCTTGGATGGCAGGTCTGTCATACAACGGGTGTTTGACTTGACTAAGCTTCTATTCGCTAGAGTTTATAAGAGTGGGCAGTGATCTCATGGAGACATAGATGTCTATAAGGGCTCGACAGGCTGGATGCAGGAAGGATATTTTCCTTACTTAAGAATTCAGGAGCTGGGAGCTCGGTCACAGGATTAGCAGCTGATTGTTTGAGAAGAAATTACTCTCACATTTAAGCAGCAGTTGGATAAGGACACCAATCATCAAAGCATAGAAGGCTACAGCTAAATGCTGACAAATGGGATTAACAAAGGGTGTTACTTGTTCTCAAAGGAGGAACTGCAGATGCTGGAAGATCGAAGGTACACAAAATTGCTGGAGAAACTCAGCGGGTGCAGCAGCATCTATAGAGCGAAGGAAATAGGCGACGTTTCGGGCCGAAATACTTGATGGTCGGCATGGACATGGTGGGCCAAAGGGCCTGTTTCTGTACCTAATGACTGTGACTCTAAACTTCACTTAGAGGAATGCGAGCTTTTGGAATTCTCTACCCTGGAGAGTTGTGGAGGCGCAGTTTTGATAGATTTCTGGATTTCAGGGATAGCCATGAAAAATGGTGTTGAAATAGAAGATCATAAATGGTGGGAAGTGTGAAGAAGGGTCTCGACCTGAAACGTCACCCATTCCTTCTCTCTAGAGATGCTGCCTGTCCTGCTGAGTTACTCCAGCATTTTGTGTTTACCTTTGATTTAAACCAGCATCTGCAGTTCTTTCCTACACGTCATAAATGGTGGGGCAGGCTCAGGAGGCCATGTGGCATGCTCATTTCTTATTTTCTCTGCTCTAATGTCCATTGTGATTTGTTCATATAGAAATACTTCAGAAATCTTTTTGTCATTCTGTTAAACCTATGTACCTCTACCTGCCAAATGCTAATGCTTCTAACATAACTAAAACATTCTCTAAATTCTCTTTTACCGTTGGATACAATTGTAGACCTACAGGAGGCATTTTAGATTATTATAACATTCCTTACAACATCCATATACAGGCAGTCCCCAGATTAGCACGTCATTCAGTCCATGAGAAATGTTTGCAAATCATATTGTTTGTACGTTGGAGATGAACAAAAGTGCACAGGAGGATTACAGGTCAATTATTTGGATGAGGGGATTGAAGGCTTTGTGGCCAAGTTTACAGGTGATCCGAAGATAGGTGTCGGGGCAGATAGTGTAGAGAAAGCAGGGACTCTGTAGAAGGACTTGGCCAGGTTAGGAGAGTGGGCAGAGATGGCATACAGCTTGGCAAAGTGTGGAGTCATGCATTTTGGAAGTAGGAATAAATGCGTAGATTATTTTCTAAATGGGGAGAGAATTCAGAAATCGGAGGTGCAAAGGATCTTGGGAATGCTGGTACAGGATTCCCAAAATGTTAATTTGCAAGTCGAATCGATAGTAAGGAAGGCAAACGCAATGCTAGCATTTAATTTGAGAGAACTAGAATACAAAAACAGGGATGTAATGCGGAGGTTTTATACGGTGCTGGTCAGACCGCATTTGGAGTATTGTGAGCAATTTTGGGCCCCGTATCTGAGGAAGGATGTGCTAGTGCTGGAGAGGGTCCAGAGGTTTACGAGAATGATCCCAGGAATGAGTGGGTTACCATATGATATGCATTTGACAGCACTGGGCCTCTACTCACTAGAGTTTAGAATGAGAAAGGGGAACCTCATTGAAACTTACTGAATAGTGAAAGGCCTGGACAGGGCGGATGTGGAGAGGATGTTTCCAACCGTGGGAGAGTCAAAGACCAGAGGCCATAATCTCAGGATAAAAAGATGTACCTTTATGAAGAAGATGAGGAGGAATTTCTTTAGTCAGAGGGTGGTGAATCTGTGGAATTCATTGCCACAGAACACGGTGGAGGCCAAGTCAATGGATATTTTGGATGTACATCATGTTCTTCTTTTCTATGAGGCATGACTCATCTACCCGAGATAACTGACCACTACTTTTCTTAATGTTTATTCTTTTAGTTTCTAGTTTTAGAGATACTGCGCTGATACAGGCCCTTTGGCCCAACGAGTCCGCGGCAACGAGCGATCATCCTGTACACTGGCACTATCCTGCACACTATGGACAATTTAGAATTCTTACCAAAGCCAATTAACCTACAAACCTGTACGTCTTTGGGATGTGTTTAAGAAGGAACTGCAGGTTGCTGGAAAATCAAAGGTACACAAAAATGCTGGAGAAACTCAGCGGGTGCAGCAGCATCTATGGAGTGAAGGAAATAGGCAATGTTTCGGCCTGAAACGTTGCCTATTTCCTTTGCTCCATAGATGCTGCTGCACCCGCTGAGTTTCTCCAGCATTTTGTGTACCTTCGTCTTTGGGATGTGTTGACTTGATGACTTGAACCTGGGTATACAGGGCACAATTCCCAAATATGCAGATGACACAAAACTTTGGAAGTGTGATGTTAGCAATAGTTTAGTTTAGTTTAGAGATACAGCACAGAAACAGGCGCTTCAACGACCATCGATCCAGTATAAGTATCAATTGTCCTGCACACACTAGGGACAATTCACACTTATACCAAGCCAATTAACCTTCAAAACTGTGCGTCTTTGGGGTGTTGGAGGAACCTGAAGATCTCAGAGAAAACCCATGCGATCACGACGAGAACGTACAAACTCCGTGCAGACAGCATCCGTAGACAGGATTGAACCCGGGTCTCCGGCACTGCAAGTGCTGCAAGGCAGCAACTCTACCACTGCGCCTGCGTGCCACCCAAGAAAAGAGAGACAGGCTGGTAGAAAATGTGAACAGATGGCAGTCAGGGTCTAATGCTTGGATTGCAATAAGCTTTGACCCAGATAGAACTCTCACCTCTTGTGAAGATTCTTCCATCTGATTGTCCAGCTCCTTGATTTTCAGGTTAATCTCCTCCGCATTGTTTAGGATGGCCATGCATTCTTCATCCAGCTGGGCGATCTTTTCTTTAAGGTTCCTTTGAGCCAGTATTTTCTCCTCCTGAAAGTATAAATCATGTGGTATTATCTTTTTTAGCTTTAGTTTTAAGAGAATCAGTGTGGAGATAGACTTGGTGGGCCGAAAGGCCTATGCCGAACATTGAATACCCGTACACTAGTTTTATGACATCCCGGATTCGCATGCTACACACTAGGGGAAATTTACAGAAGCCAATTAACCTATAAATCTGCATATCGTTGGAATGTGGGAGGAAACCGGAGAAACTCCACATTCCAACAGGGAGAAGGTACAAACTCCGTACAGACTGCAGGATCAAACCTGTTTCTGGCGCTATAAGACAGCAGCTCTATGGCTGCACCACTGTGCCACCTTCCAACCGGCATCAATCAACTACAACTGAACAGCTAGCTGTGACGTAAGATGTCCTGAGTGTCCTGGAGCTCACTGTGGAATGATCACTATGGGGCAGCACAAGATCTTCCAACGTTGTAACTGCTGGAGATTCTGGCGCACAACTCATGGAGCACGAGGCTGTGGTACAGGCCTGACTGTCAGCCATGGATCAGTGAGTGGTGTCTTTGGTCCCACTGTAAAGGCTTCAGCACCTGCTTGTGGCAGCACTGGACACCCGGGTTCGATCCCGACTACGGGTGCTGTCTGTACGGAGTTTGTACGTTCTCTCCGTGACCACGTGGGTTTTCTCCGAGAACTTCGGTTTCCTCCCACACTCCAAAGACGTACAGGTTTGTAGGCTAATTGGCTTGGTACAAGTGTAAATTGTCCCTGGTGTGTGTAGGATAGTGTTAATGTGCGGGAATCACTAGACGGTGCAGACTCGGTGGGCCGAAGGGCCTGTTTCCGTGCCGTATCTCTAAACCCAACTGCACTAGACTAACACCAACTCCAGTACTAAGGAAATGACACACTGTCAGATGAAGCCCTGTGTGTTCCCTTGGACATTCTATGGAACTATATCAAAGAAACTAATCCCAGTGTCCTGCACAACTTTTCACTCTCAACTCCACATCCATCTATCTCAGTGTGTCACCTTGCTATTAGTGGGCTCCACCTCCTGTAATTCCTACATCCCACCAGGCAGTGATGGTCACCTTGGCCCACTTCTGTGAAATCTCAGACCGTTCCTTTCGAAGGTCAGACTGCCCATGTCACTGCCCCACTGTGCCTCCGCACCCACTGACCCACCCCATCGTTTTGTCTGTGCCCTCATTATGGCCAGAGAAGGTGGTGCAATCAGTAGGAACCTTGTACCCAGATCCAGAACAAAGACCAAATGACGACTCTGCATCAACGTGGACATTTGCCAAGTCCGTTCCTCTTCCCCTGGGATGGATGAGTGGAAGGAGTCGCAGTTGGGATAAGTTGAAGCACTGAAAGCACAGAGCTAGGAGGAGCCCGAGAAAGATGAACAACAAGGAGCAGCAAAAATCAGTCATTTAAAGTCACTAACTCTGGCAAAAGACAATGCAGTCAGACATTTCAGTCATGAGGAATGGTCACGACCTGAAACGTCGTCTGTCCATTCCCTCCACAGATGCTGCCTGGTCTCCAGATGCTCCAGTACTTTGTGTTTTGCTCGACATTCTAGCCTCTGCAGTTCCTTGTGTCGTCACTAATTCTGGTCAGTCTACCTCTGTAAGCAGGTCACAAGTGGTTGGCTGGACTCAGACTCAGGAACACACAAGGGAGAGGGGAGAGAGAGAGGGAGCGCGCGAGAGAGAGATATGATGGTAGTTGAGATGGCAGAAGAGAAAGTCCTTTCACATCCCTCAAGTCCCTCAATACCTCCAAACAGCAGCGCCTTTACTTCCTGAGGAGGCTCAAGAAAGCTCACCTGTCCCCCCCAGATCCTGACCAACTTTTACCGCTGTACCATCGAAAGCATCCTGACCACCTGCTTCACGGTATGGTACAGCAGTTGCACCGTAGCTGACAGGAAGGCACTACAACGGGTGGTGAAAACTGCTCAGCACATCATCGGTGCCCCGCTCCCTGCCATGGATGCTCTCCACCGAAAACGGTGTCTGAGACGGGCCGGGAAGATCATCAAGGACCCCTCCCACCCTAACCATGGACTGTTTGCCCTCCTCCCATCAGGGAGGCAGTACAGAAGCCCCAGGTCTCCTACAAGTAGGATGAGGAACAGCTTCTTCAACAACACTATCACATTGCTGAACTCGGAGTCCCGCCGATAGATTTCTCCAGTCTCTCCGTCCACATTGTTTGCTTATTCTGTATTTTTATTTCTATATTGCACTATTACTACGAACAGACGCTAAACTGCATTTCGTTGTACCCATACTTGTATCTGTGCAATGACATTAAAGTTGAATTGAAGAAGATCAGGCAGCAAGGAATGGATATTTTAGAAAGCTGTGAGAAAATGTAGAGCTGGAATGGGACTGACAAGCAGGAAGATTAATGCAGAGACAGGAAACCCTTGTTGTTGTTGCTGGAAATGGCTGTCAAATACGGAATGAGTCAGCCAGGGCTAGGTATGTCCGTTGTGGATTAATATCCCAGCATGCCAGGTGGGTTATTTTTGGGAGTCTGGGAAGTTTCTCTGCTGCCAATCAGAAAGGACGGCTGTAATCCGGAGGATTCCACATCTGTGGATCATTTGGAAATGAAGGCTGCAGGGGAACATCAGAAACTCCCCTCCTGACAAAGGGCTGTGTCCCACCCTAGAGAAGCCTGCTGTATGGTGGATGGAGAAAGCCCTCGAGACCTGCAAGGCTCTGCAGAAATATTTCTGTTTAAAACTGCACAGGAGAGGCTGGGGCTGTTGGCACAGAAGCACACACATGATGTCACGTTTCTCATGGCTGAGGGGAAGTGCTGCACATGCTGTCTTGCCAGGCTGTGGCGTATCACATTTTAGCCCGTTTATAGACCATCACAATCCCCATCTTCCTTCCGGACACCATTTATTTCTAAGCATGGGTAACGTTACTGAAACAAACTTCCCAACCACCCAGTCAAAGCCACACTGCTGCTTTCAAAGGAAAACACTAAATGATAAACTGTTTTCTGGTCCCATTCCAGGAAATGTGTGTCCAGAGTTTTGGAGCTCAGGGCAGCTCAAAGTTCAGTTTCTCACTCACCAGTCACTTGCTTAAAAAAAACAGCAAATGTACAAGTGTTACATTGATTTTTTATTTTCAGGGAATTTGGTAATAAAGCAGGGAATATGTTGCAGAAGTCACTCCCAGCTCTCTGCCCTTTCACACAGAGCAATGCAAATCTTCATAATCACACATCCCATTCCCTTCCACATCCGTACCCATTCTCCTCCTTGGCAATGTGTAACTTATATTAACAACAGTCTTCACTCTTTTGGCTTCCTTGCCAGCATTCTCAAATGTGGCCCCTGTGATCCCCAATCCTGTTGTCACTACAAGCAGTTCCAGTCTCAACTTAAACTAAATCCCATAACAATTTATTTGTACAGCTCCCAAAAAGTAAACCAGCCTGAAAAAACTCAAGAAGTTATGTTTCTTCACTTTGACAGCTAGCTTTTCCTAATCCTGGTGATTTATTTTTTTTGGTTGAAGTTAAAGCTGTTGGAAATCTTAAATAAGCACAGGAAGTGCTGGGGAAAATCTCAGCAGCTCAGCTAACACCGTTTGTTCTGTGGTTCTTTGTCAGAACTGGGCCACAGGCACTTCTGATGAGAGTAGAATTGTGACGATTGAAGATAATGTGTGGAGGGAGGTTTTGACGTGTGTTTGAGGGTCAGTGTAGATCCATCGGGCTGTTTCTGAGCTCTGTAACTGGCGCAGTCTGGGTTAACAAGGTTAGAAAAACAAAGGAACGGGAGTTGACGGGAATGTAAAGAGACGAAAGTAAGATTAGTGCAGGTGAATAAGTACAGACTGTGGGCCGAAGGGTCTGTTTCCATGCTGTATGTCTCTGACTGTTCTAAATTGCCCATCGGAACATGCCCACAGCACCTCAGCAGAATAAACTCATCATAAAACTGAAAAAAATAGTGTTTTATAGCATTAATATACAGCAGTTAAATAACTGCTTTGAAGTGATTTAAATATAAGACAACTTGTCCAATATCCAGCTTCCTGAGTAGAACATTCCACCTTCCTGCTCTAATGTTCTCTTGACCCCCACCCCCCACCCCTCCCCCCCCCCAATGCTGCCTCTCGGCTTACAACCCTTACCGGGGCCCCATTTTACATGTTCCCCTCAAACACACCAGGGCCCCATTTACAGCACTCCCTTTGAACTGCCTGGCATGAAACTGTGGTAGGCCAGATCACAAACAGTGGCGAGACATGGTACACGCAGGAGAGAGTAACATGGTGTCAGCACACCAACCAGTCCCTTAATGTCAACTAGACGACTAGACGAAAGGAGCTAGTTATCGACCTCAGGAAATGTGGTGGGTACATGTCACAATCAGCATTAATGGTGCTGAAGTGGGAAATGGTTGAGAGCTTCAAGTTCCTTGACGTAAATATTACCAAAGATCTGTCATAGACCAAGCACATTGAAGCGACAGTCAAGAAGGCCCATCAATGCCACTACTTCCTCAGGAATCTGAGGTAACTTAGCGTGTATCCAAAGACTCTTACAAACTTCTACAGATGCACCATAGACTGGATACTATCGGGTTACATCACAGCTTGATCACAGCTCTGCCCAAGACTGCATGAAATTGCAGAGTTGTAGATGTAGCGCAATCCATCACAGAGACCAGACTCCCCACCATTGACTCCATCTAGCTTTTCACTGTACCTCACCACACATGGCAATAATAAACTTAAACCTACATGATCATAAGACACAGGAACAGAATTAGGCCATTCAGCCCATCGAGACTACTCTACCATTCAATCTGAATGACTGATCTATTTTTCCCTCTCAACCTCACTCCTGCCTTCTCCCCATAACCTTTAACCTAAATGTGTAGGAAAGAACTGCAGCTGCTGGTTCAAACCGAAGATTGACACAAAAAAGCTGGAGTAACTCAGCGGGACAGGCAGCATCTCTGGAGAGATGGAATGGGTGACGTTTCGGGTCGTTGTGGGTCACCTATTCCTTCTCTCCAGAGATGCTGCCTGTCCCGCTGAGTTACTCCAGCTTTTTGTGCCTCTCTACCTTTAACCTAACCCTGTTTACAGAACTCCCTTTAAGCACACTGGAACCGATTAGCATTATCACCATGTTGGGATATTAGAGTAACATTTAATAGTCCAGAAAATCTGCCCATCCGGCACCAGCAAAGTCCTAAGAGTGTCGCATTATTGGAATTTACTGTAGCTCATTGCCTTAAAAATATTCAAAGAGTCTTCCTTAAAGAGTGCTGCATCAGAGTTCAAAGACTCACAAGCCTCTGAATGAAATAGAATTCACAGTCCGATCTTAACAGGTGACCTCTTATCGCAGTGACCCCCTAGCTCTAATTTCTTCCACAAAGGAAGGCATGATTAGTAAGTTTGCAGATGACAAAAAATTGGATGGTATCGTACATAGCAAAGATTGTTTCCAGAAATTACAGCAAGATCTTGATCAGCTGGGCAAGTCGGCTGAGGAATGGCTAGTGCAGTTAAATGTGAGTTGTTGCATTTTGGGAAGTCAAATCAGGGCAGGACCTTCACAGTCAATAGCAGGACTCTGGGGAGTGTTGTAGAGCAGAGGGATCGAGGAATGCAGGTACATAGTTCCCTGAAAGTGGTGTCACAGGTAGATATCGTAGTCAAGAAGGCTTTCATTGGCCTTCCTCGGTCATGGCACTGAATATAGAAGTTGTGATATTATGTTATAGTTGTACAAGACATTGGTAAGACCGTATTTGTAGTATTGCGTTCAGGTTTGGTCACCCTGCTATAGGAAACATATAATTAAGCTGGGAAAGGCACAGATAAGATTTACAAGGATGTTGTCAGGACTTGACGGCCTGAGCTATAAAGGGAGGTTGGGGGCAGGCTTGGACTTTATTCCTTGGAGTGGAGGAGGCTGAGGGATGATCTTACAGAGGTGTATTAAATCATGAAGGGGATAGATAGGGTGAACTCACATAATCTTTTTCCCAGAGTAGGGGAATCAAGAACCAGCCAACATAGTTCTAAGGTGAGAAAGAAAAGATTAAATAGGAACATAAGGAGCAACCTTTTCACACAGAGGGTGTTGGGTACATGGAATGAGCTGCCAGAGGAGGCAGGTACTAATACCAACATTTAAAAGACATTTGGATGGGTATATGGATAGGTATATGGTTGGGAAAGGAAATGAGCCAAACACAGGCAGGTGGGTCTAGTGGGGCAACTTGGGTCGGGTTGGGCAAATTGGGTCAGAGGTCCTGTGTCGTACTGTATGACTCTAAAGGGAAACATGCTCACCACATCCATCCTGTCAAGGTCCTACAGGATTATATAAACATCGACAAGGTTTTTCTTACTCTTCTAAACTCCAGCAGATACAAGTCAAGACTTTCCAACTTTTCTTCACATGCAATGGTGCAATAATCCTTCCTGCTTCCTGCCCTTTAAAATTTCTTAAATATAGGGATGGGTTTCCGACACGATATTCCAGCTGTGGCCTCACCGGTGCCCCCTATAAAAGGACTACAACCGACCACTTTTATATTAGATTTGATTGACAACTAACCATCATTCTGTTAGCTTTCCTGATTACTTGTTGTTGCTGCACACAAGCGGTCTACAAACCAGGCACTTGGACACCCAGAACCCTGTGTCTCAGAATCCAGAGTCTCCAACCAGTGAGATAATATGTTTATTTTCCCAGTCAAAATGTAGAATGCATTTTCCCACATTGTGCTTGCTCTGTCCAGATTCCTCTATCTACTGGATGTGAATTTGGGGCCACCCGAAGTCTGTTGCCCATGTCCCAGCTCATGTGGCCACATGTAGGGTCTGCTTTCCTCCCCCTCCCCCGGATCCGTTTCTCTCCTCTGCTCTGCTCCCTCCCCCCCCCCCCCCCCCCGCCATTAAATTCCATTTCCGAGTTGAATTTTGCACTTTTTTCAGGTGTATCTTGCCTGTAGCCGAGCCCCCACCCCCATTTGCAGTCCCACAGCCCACTGAAGCACGTTCACCCCATCCCCCCACTGGCTTCCCCATCATCCTGCAGTTTGATGATTCATTCCTCTCTGCGGCTCTCTCCCCACGTCTCATACCTCATGCCTTATGGCTCCGTCCTCCTCTGCCGCACACCGTAAAACCCACCACTGGCCAAACCCAGTGAATGTTCCTACAAAGCATTTTTCTACACTGGAAACACCCTGCTGATGAAACGTTTTGTTATCAAATCCACCAGCATGAGATGGGCAGGGGTGTATGGACGCTAACTGATTACAATCCATACAAGTGAAGACTCTCGTCTGCCCTCTAATGGTGAGGTAACCCCACCTGCATGCTGGCTATGTAGTGGACTATGCCTCTGCACTGTGTAAACCCAACCCTGGGAGGTGGGAAGACTCACCACATTGCTGGCCTCCCTGGCCACTCTTTCCCGAACATCACTGAATGGACTCAGTCTTTCTGCAGGATCGTTCTGCCAGTGAGGCAGCTTGGGAGAGTAGGATGAGGTGAATACATCGGCATACTTCGGGGAAGTCTCTGCCACGCTGGGAGACAACTGCTGCAGAGATCTCCCCAAGCGGTTTAATTCCACACCTCCACCTGGCTCCAGGGGACCGGAATTCCTCCTGGACCTTCTCCCGGACGGAGTGAAGTCAAACATGGGGGAGGTGCAGGGCAAGGCTCTCGTGTTCGCCCGTGGCTCACTTTCGCTGCCACTGTGGCTGCTGGCCTCCAGGTGTGGCGAGCATCCTCTGCTGTGGGACAGCGAGAGTTTGTGTAGCTCTTCCCCGATCTTCTCAATGCTGCTGACGGCCACCCCGGCTGTGCCACCGCCTGCCTTGTTGTATTCTGAACACAGGTTCAGGATCGTCTCCAGGCGCTGCCGTTCCTGCAAAGCAAGAGGGGGAGTGTTGATGAGGTACTTCACCGGAACATGCCCCTTCCAACCTGCTCTGATGCCCAATGGGATATGACCACACTCACCCACCGTATCAAGATGCGGAAAACTTTTCGGCCGAAATTCAAGACAAAATCAACAAGGGAAAGGGTGGGCCAACCACTCGAGCATGTTCATTTTCCGACAGGGTCGTGACTGATTCGGCATCTATTCTCCTGCCCTTTCCCCCTATCATTTGACCCCCCTACTGAGTAAGAAAACTATCTCACCATTGGATGCATTCAAGGAACCAGCCTCCAGAGCCTACTGGAGCAAGGACAGGCACAGGGTGAACTGCCTCATGGCAATGCAGGTAATGAACATGGATAAGGAAGCAAATTTCACGCCACTCCCCCATTCACTTTGGTTTTGCACATCAGCGCCACGTTCCTGCACTCGCCCCATATCCGTGATTCCCATAATACTTTCCTTGTTTTGTACCCTATAGCTCTATTAATGACTCCAAAGATTCTGGCTAGCATGTATCATCAAGGTTCCCATCATCTAGATGCCTGATTAATGGCAGGGGTGATCTCAATGGGCCAAATGGCCCGTTTTCATGCTCAACAGGTCTATGACTGAGAGATTTACAGATGCTGGAAATCAAAAATTAAAAAAAGCAATGCTGGAAATACTCAACAGGTCAGGCAGCATCTGTGGAGTGAATAACAGAGTTAATGATTCAGGTTGGAATCTCGTCGACCTTTAAAAGGCATTTGGACAGATATGGGTACAGGAAGGGGTTAGAGAGCTATGCACCAAGTGCAGGCAAATGGAACTAGTCCTTCATGCCAACTGGCTAGCATGGACAAGATCGGCCGAAGGCCCTGTTTTCATGCTCTACAGGTCCATGACTTGAAATGCTAACTCTGCTTCTCTCTCCACAGATGCTGCCTGACCTCTCAGTGTCGCCAGCATTATCTGTTTTTATGCCTGATGCTGGAAAGTGAGTTTTGGCAGGATTCCTAATCTGAAATGAAAATTGAAGTGCTAGAAATGTGCTTTTGTAAGTGGAAACAGATTAATTGGATGAGGAAGGACTTGAGTTTATCCATCCAGACACACATCTACTGCTTCATTACTAGTTTTGGTCTATTCATCTATCCCTGAAACAAGGTGAAGAACATAGAAACCATGGATCTAATGTCTCTTTGTGCCTTTAAATCAGCCAAATTATTCTCTGCTGGATCCAAAAAGGGGAGGGTAATGTCAGGGACTGCCTCGCACCAGTGTTTCTGAGGCAAGGTTACCTTCCCCTCCTTCCGATGTCCCAGAGGACCCTTGGTGATCTAGGTATCATCTTGCAAACGACTGACTAGTTTCCACACTGCTCACGGGCACCAAGCTCAGAAGGTCCCCCGATACTAAAATACCCAAGGTGAACATAAATAGCAGGAGTTATGAACCCGCTCATGCCTGCTCCACCATTCAATGAGAACGTGGGCGAGAGAGAGTTGCAGGCACAGAAACAACCCTTCTGCCCACCTGCTCCATGCTGACCCTTTTGCCCATCTACAGTAATCCCATTTGTGCGCATTAATAATAATAATAATGGATGGGATTTATATAGCGCCTTTCTAATACTCAAGGCGCTTTACATCGCATTATTCATTCACTCCTCAGTCACACTCGGTGGTGGTAAGCTACTTCTGTAGCCACAGCTGCCCTGGGGCAGACTGACGGAAGCGTGTCTGCCAATCTGCGCCTACGGCCCCTCCGACCACCACCAATCACTCACACACATTCACACACATTCACACACAGGCAAAGGTGGGTGAAGTGTCTTGCCCAAGGACACAACGACACAACGACAGTATGCACTCCAAGCGGGATTCGACCATTAAGACCATATCCCGGTATGTGTCTATTTAAGTGCTTGTCTAAATGCCTCTTAAACATAGCGATTGTATCTGATTCCACCACCTTCTGTGGCAGCCAGTTCCAAATATCAACCTGTACGTAGAAGCATTTAACCTGAAATCCCCTTTAAAACTCTCCCTTCACATTAAACCTGTGCCCCCTTGTTTTGATATTCTTACCATGAGAAAATGAATCTATCTACCTTATCTATGCATCTCATAGTCTTGTACACTTCTATCAGGTCACCCCTCAGTCTCCTTTGCTCCAGGAAATACAAACACAGACTATTCAATCTCTCCCCTTATCGGGAACCTTCTGAGCTTGGTGCCCGTGAGGGGGGATCTTATAGAAACGTACAAAATTCTTAAGGGGTTGGACAGGCTAGATGCAGGAAGATTGTTCCTGATGTTGGGGAAGTCCAGAACTAGGGGTCACAGTTTAAGGATAAGGGGGAAGTCTTTTAGGACTGAGATGAGAAAAAATAAATTCACAGAGTGGTGAATCTGTGGAATTCTCTGCCACAGAATGTAGTTGAGGCCAGTTCATTGGCTATATTTAAGAGGGAGTTAGATGTGGCCCTTGTGGCTGAAGGGATCAGGGGGTATGGAGAGAAGGCAGGTACAGGATACTGAGTTGGATGATCAGCGATGATCATATTGAATGGCGGTGCAGGCTCGAAAAGCCGAATGGCCTACTCCTGCACCTATTTTCTATGTTTCTAACTGAAGTCCTTTAATCCATACAACATCCCTTTTACCCTTTCTTCAGCCCAGCCACTTACTTCCTATAGTCTACCTCAGCACACATTCCTACACTGACCTCTACTTCCTCGATTCCCTGAACATCTGGTATTATACTGTAAGCCTCTGGAAACAAAAGCGTGGATTTGGTACTGCAAGTAGTTTTGAGGATTGAGAGGTGATCTCATTAAAACACACAAAATAATTACAAGATGGATATAGAGATTCTATTCTACACTTTTTTCTAATGGGGGTGGGGGCAACACAAGAACCACACAGTGAATGAATGGCAGGGCTCTGGGGAATGTTGTAGACCAGAGGGATTTAGGAGTGCAGGTACATTGTTCCTTGAAAGTGGCATCACAGGTAGATAGGATAGTCGATAAGACTTTCAGTACATTGGCCTTCATCAGTCAGGGTATTGAATATAGAATTTGGGATGTTATGCCACATTTCTACAAGATGCTGAGGAGGCCGCATTTGGAGTATTGTGTTAAGTTTTGGTTACCCTGCTATAAGAAGGATGTTGTTAAGCTGGAAAGAGTGCAGAGAAGATTTACGAGGATGGTGCCAAGACCCGAGGGCCTGAGCTATAGGGAGAGTGTGCAGGCTAGGACTTTATTTCGTGGAGTGAAGGAGGGTGAGGGGTGATCTTATAGAGGTGTATAACATCATGAGGGGAATAAATAAGGTAAATGCATAATGTCTCTCACATTGTGAATCAAGAACTAGGGGACAGGTTTAAGGTGAGAATGGCAAGATTTTATCAGGAAACCAAGGGGCAAATTATTCACACATATGGGTGATGGGTATATGTAATGAGTTGCCAGAGGAGGTAGTTGAGGCAGGTGCTATAACAATATTTAAAGTACATTTAGATAGGCACATGGATATGAAAGGTTTAGAAGAATATGGGCCAAACGCAGGCAGGTGAGACTAGTGTAGATTGGGCATCTTGCTTGGCATGGGTACGTTGGGCTGAAGGGCCTATTTCCGTGCTCTATGACACTATCACCAGGGATTATTCAAGACGAAGGCTTTAAGGAAGCAGAGGTTTAGGGGAGTCACAAAAGAATGCAGGTGCTTGAAACTTGAGTTCACAAGTAGTTTCACACTGACACACTCGTAGTTTCTGTGATTCAGTAGAATGTTCACAAGTAGTTTCACACTGTTTCGAGAGATGTTCAAGAGTTGTTCCATACTGACTCACTGCAAGATTCACTCAGAATTTCACTCCCGATATATTTCAATGGTCACGAGTAACTTCATACTGACACACTTAATGTTCACTAGTGGTTTCTCTCTAACACACTGCAATGTTCACGGGTAGTTTCTCGCTGATTCTGTGCAACATTCACTAGTAATTTCACACTGATTCACTGCAATGCTCACTTGTCTTTTCTCACTTTTCCCTTCACCATTCAGGAGCGGCTTTCATTGATTCACTGCAATGCTCACTCATAGTTTGATACTGACTCATTGCAATGTTCACCGGTAGTTTCACTCATTCAGTGCAATGTTCACCAGTAATTTCACCAACAGGCACAAATGAATCACTGCAAGGATTCATGAGTGAGAGGCATCTTTGGGAGCTTGCAACAGTCTGTCGGTCTGCCTGGGAACGAGGGCAGAGGACAGTTGGAAAATTCAGAGTCCAGGCAGAAGTGGAGGAAGGGGAATTCCATGAAATGAGCTCCAGGGAACAGTTTATGCTGCATTCTGATAAAACCACCAACATACATTAGTTTTACTGGTTATTGGTTAAAGGCCCCAGAAAAGGCAATGATTTATTTGCCATAAAACTTCACGTTAAAGAGAGCTAAAGGGGAGCTCAGTGGGCCAGGCATCATCAGTGGAGGCAAAGGGGTGGTCAACATTTAGGGTTTAACATTGTCTGCTCCTTCATGAACTGCTGTTACAGGACTGTCCAAGACTCACCTCAGAAGCTGATTTGGGGGTTTCCAGTGGATTAAATCTCATATTGATGGTCTCCCCTCTCGAGTTAACCAAAAAACTGATCAGCAGGTATGCCTGATTCCCCTTCCTTTTCACCCAGGTTTTCAATCTTCCCTTCAAGTCAATTAACAGCATAAAAAACGCTTCAATTTCGACTCTCCATTCAATGATCTGCCAGGTACAGTGAGCTAATAGACAGACCTGTCATCTCCTCGTTCACGCGTTTAAATGGACTTGCAATGAAAGTGGAGGTGAAGAAACCCCTTGAACAACTGGCCAAGTGTAACATTACCCTCAGCTGGCCAGCCCTGGAGTCTGATGTCAGGGGATGTGCTAAAATAGGAGCAGGGGGACTGTGAGCTTCCGTTCACCCGATCTATCGGCAGCCACAGGATTTGTTTTGTTTTATGAAGAGAAGTCATTCCCTGCACATGAACAGCAATGCCAATCCCTGCATAACACTCATTTCCCAGCTTCCTGATGTTGAATCTGATGATCCAGGTTGTATTGGGGTGGGTTACTGAGAGAGGAGACTGAAGTGAAGGGAAAATTATATCCAAAACTCAGCTGGACAGGACCAGCCAACATCTCCACCTTGCGAAGTACTGCTGATGAGTTTTCCAGTAAAGCCGTTCCCATTTCCATCTGAGGCCCAAGTCAGAAGTCCACTGTAGATGTGCTTGGTCCTCCTCGAGTAGGTGAAAGATGCAGTGGTGCAAGAGATCCTGGCGCACACATTAAACAGCGCCACATTGCACAATGACAGAAGCTGTGCAGCTACGAGGTTAAATTGTGTAAGCTTCATCTGTAGTTAGGCACAAAATACTTTGTGCCATTACAGGAGGCCCTTGGCCAACTCCCCATCCTGACGAAGCAAAGCGAGCCAGCTATGGGAAGCTGCAGGGCTGGCATCTGGGTGTTGGGATACCCATTCCTTCCTCGCTCGAGCATGCTCCTTCCCAATGATCTGCCTCCTACTCACAACCTGGCCTGAATGCAGTCTCCATGCAGCTCTGGATTTTACCCTTGGCTTGCTTTCCCGCCAACTCCAGACCGCGGGCACCCTTTGGTGGGGGAATGAGGGTGTCACCTTGTTGAGAAGGCAGGGTTTTGATCTGCACTTCCAGGAAGAAGAGATCAGGGCTCAGGCTCACAAATCCATGCTTCCATGACCACTGGGAATGTGTGTGAAGCCTGGCACCCTTGATGCCCCCAATTCCCACTCCATCCCACAGCCCCATCACTGCAGTGAGGATGAGGCTTCATAAAGTTTCCCTGTGTACAGGGCCAGCAGACTACTGACCAGGAGAAGGGGCTCTCCCACACTGGGCTGTTGAGGTAGAGTCTGTCTGCACTCCATCTAATAACACAATGCTGTCTGCAGGAAGAACATGGATATTGGAGCGGCATCAAAGAATGGGATACCTACACTGGGGACTTCCAAATTCCAGGGAAGGAGTGGGGCCAGGTTAAAACAGCAGAGAGAGAGAAAGATGGTGGAATAAAGACCTGCAAAGGGTGAATAGAGTCATAGAGCATGGAAGCAGGCCAGTCAGCCCAACTGGCCAACGTGTCCCATCTACACTAGTCCCACTTGCCTGCATTTGGCCCATATCCCCCTAAACTTGTCCTATTCACGTACATGTCTAATTTCTTCTTAAATGTGACATGACAAACGTGACTCCTATCTCACCAGGGACTAACTTTACTGAACGTTTTTCCTTCCAATATTTAGTATGTAAAAGAATATGTGTGTGTTTATGATGGTGTTTATAGTTTGTTTGGTTGTTTGTTTGTTTGTCTTTTTGCACAAAGTCCGCGAGCATTGCCACTTTTCATTTCACTGCACATCTCGTATGTGTATGTGACGAATAAACTTGACTTGACTTGACATTGGTGATGACACTCCCAGCACTCTTGCCAAGCTGCTGTTCAGACACTGGGACCAGGATTGCACACTAACCAAGATCAGAGTTGCCAAATTGTGTTTATGTTTTTAGCTAGCTTACCTCGTCGGAACCTGGGGCTGATAGTAGAGTTGTTGAGAATGGTGCATTAATGATTTTACAGTGTTGCGTGGACATGATGCCCAGGAGCCGTTGACTCTTCAGGATAAGGACCAGGGTTATCATGAGAGAAGTGGAAAGAGCCAGAGATTTAAGGTGAGAGGGTAAAGATTTAAATAGGAACCTGAGGGGCAACTTTTTCCACACAGAGGATGGTGAATATATGGAACAAGCTGCCAGATGAGGTATTTGAGGTAGGTACAGTAACAACATTTAAATTATATTTGGGCAGGTCCATAGGTAGAAATTCTCTGTGGAATTCTCTGCCTCAGAGGGCGGTGGAGGCAGGTTCTCAGAATGCTTTCAAGAGAGAGCTAGATAGGGCTCTTAAAAATAGCGGAGTCAGGGGATATGGGGAGAAGGCAGGAACAGGGTACTGATTGGGGATGATCAGCCATGATTACATTGAATGGCGGTGCTGGCTCGAAGGGCCAAATGGCCTACTCCTGCACCTATTGTCTATTGAATGATTTAGAGGGATGCCAGATGCGGGCAAATGGGATTAGATAAGATTGGGCATCCTGGTCAGCATGGACAACTTTGTACAGACCATTCACTACCACATCCAAGTTCCCTCCCACAGATACAACCTGCCCACACCCCCCGCACTCCCATTCACCAGCGGCCAACACTCTCAACACTGGCAGTAGCGAGAGGGTCAGGCCTGGCCCTGTCCTAGCCCCTCACACTCTCTGCTCCTGGACAGGCTAGGGAGGAGGGGGCTTATTCCCAGCGATCGCCCCCACCAATTTCTGCCATAACACAGTCCGCGCCACCAACACCTGTGACTGCTGCCCCATTCACCCTGGTCTTACCGCAGAAACCCCTCACTCCTCCCCGACAGCAATTCACAAACCCCCACAGATTCTGGCCGTTCCCATCTTCCACTAGTGTATCCCTCTCCGAGTGTACCACTCATGTGTACGGCTCCCCTGGTATATCCCTCCCTCTGTATCCCTCCCTGGTGTACTAAACCCCATACCCATTTACTGCTCTCCCCAGTATACCTCTTCGTACCCTCCAGTGTGCCACCAGTGCGCCCCTCAACCTCCTGGTGAACCCTATCCCATCCCCTCATACCCCTCCCTGCCATCCCCACTTCGCAGTGTACCTCTCCCATGGTGCACCCCACCCCCTGTGCCCCCCACACAGTTCCCCCCGTGTACCCTTCTACCATTGTATTTCACCTCAAACCCCGTCCCCCACCTCAGTGTAGCCTAATGTAATTTAACTCTGATTCACTATTTTAGGCATTCTCTGGTTGTTTCATTCTTTTAAATATAATCATATAAAATCATTTTAATGGCATTTTTACTTTTAATTGCATCTGAATGTGAGCCCAGGACTCTCACCGCCCAGCAGTAAGACCCCTGCTCCTTGCCACAGCTAAATATTGCTCAAAATCCCATGAGACCAATAAGCAGATGAGCTCTAAAGACTGCAAACTCAAGCAACTGGCAGTGGGATTTACATGAAGTAACATCTTCAATGGTTCCCCAGTTGCTTCACAACTGATGCCACATTTTTAAGTGGAGTCACTGTGTGTAAGTACCAAACATGCCAGACAAGCTTACTCCTTCAGAATAGGCTTCACAAGGCAGCAGTATTGAGCAGCTCATCTTTGTGGTGATATGTGTGATGCTAACCATCACACTGTAGACAACTTGTCCGCTCTTCTGAACGGCAACACTATGAGTCATGACGACAGTTCAAACCCTTCATTTTGCCATTTTCCTCGGTTCACATCAGTCTCAGACCTAACACTATGGCCGCTGCATGTTTTCAGTACAAATCCGAATGGAAAACACAGACTAGCACAGAGGGCATCTGCCGCACACAAAATCCAACACTCATGTCCAGGTGCTCCATAGCAAAATGCAATGCCAGACTTTATTTGAACATGGGATGAACTGCTCCCTTTAAAACTCATTCCCCTTCTGAGCTGGAGTCTGGGGAAGTTAGGCAATTTCAGACAGATACAGCATGAGAGTTAAGGACCAGAGAGCAGATAGAGAGAAACATACAGGTGACGGAGTTAGTCAGCAAGCAAAGACCAGGCAGGGAGAGTTGAGCACAGCAGAAGAACAGGCCTTTCCGTCCACAACCTCTGTGCTAAACATGATGGCAAGTTAATCTCCTTAGCCTGTACGTGATCCATATCCCTCCATTCCCTGCATATCCATGTCTATCCAAAAGCCTCTTAAATGCCATTGTTGCATCTGCATTAGTTCTCTTCAT